>NW_018397264.1:5530076-5530347 GCF_002168275.2 Theobroma umbraticum
TGAACTTAACCATTAATAATCAAAAAATTTATAATACACAATAATTTTATAACATGTAAATAAAAAAATAAAAAAAAAACTTAAAATAGTGCTCTAAGAAAATTTTATTCGACAATGGCAATATTCTTTTTAATATAAACAACTAAATTATTTGTAAGAAATTTATCATCCATTTTGTTTCAAAGTTTTACCTTTCTCAATATAAACTACTAAAAAGTTAATGTAGTCAACATCTAATATTTTTATTTTATTATATTTAAGTTTATAATAC
>NW_018397264.1:5530447-5587371 GCF_002168275.2 Theobroma umbraticum
CTTCACCTGCATGTCTAAGTTGTGGGCACTCGGAGGAGCAATTAATTCATGTGCTACAAGATTGCAACAGAGTTAAACGGACGTGGTTATCCTTTCTTCCCGATTCGGCAACAGAGGTCTTTCTTATGCAAGATCTACAAGGCTGGACATTAAATAATATGCAGAGTATGGTGTTCTTGGAAGGTATTCCACGGGGGACCATATTTATTCATGCTTTATGGTACTTTTGGTACTGGCGCAAACTGTCTATTTTTTATGATAAATTTTCTTGGCCCCGCAATGCAAAACAATTTATCTGGACAAAAGCTAAAGAAGCTTGGGATAGTTTTCAACGTGAACAGCAAAAGGTTAAGCATGAGTCTTTGAATAGCTGGAAGAAGAAACCCATAGAATCCTTTGTTAAATTAAATATAGATGGAGGTGCTAAAGGGCAACCGGGATTAACGGCAGCAGGTGGACTTATTAGAGACAGTTCTGGTGCGTGGTTGACAGGATTCACTTACAAGATTGATATTTCCTTCTCTCTAACTGCAGAACTCTGGACAATCTATCATGTATCGGAGATATATTGATCTAAAGGTTATAGAAAAATACAATTGGAAACAGATTCGCTCCTAACAATACAAAAAATACAAAATAAGGAAAACGATCTAAAGTCAAATATCCAGTTATTTCAATCAATCAGACAATTACTTTACAAAGAATGAAAATGTCACTTACCTCACACACATTGTAAAATCAATCAATGTATCAATTAAATAGTTATTCATTATAATAATTTAAGTATAAGATTATAAATTTATGATGTTCTTCCTGTAAATATTTTTTATTTATTACTATTAAACTCTTTAGGTATCCAACGACCTAAGATGTTATTTTAAATAAATTCAATAAAATTTCCCTTTATATAAAAAAATATACATTTAAAATTAATGACATCATATATGACCAAAGTTAAAGATACAAAAGGAGCTTCACTTTTGGTTACATCCCCAAGACTTTGCCAAAGGCCACGGAACTCACCATGTGTTCGTTGGAGAAACGCGGCAACCTCTTCTTGTTAACCTTGACCGGCGATGATGAGCACCGCCTTAACCCCACTCTCATCGCCTCCCTTCTCTCCGCTCTTTCCCAGGCCAAGGCCCAATCCACTCGTGGGTCCGCCCTTATCACCGTAGCCCAAGGCAGATTCTTCTCCAACGGCTTAGACCTAGCGTGGGCACAATCCGCCGGATCCAAACAAGGAGCCCAAGAAAGGTTACTCCACATGGTCAAATCGTTCAGACCTGTCGTTGCGGCTCTGCTTGACCTCCCTATGCCCACCGTTGCCGCCGTCACCGGCCACGCCTCCGCAGCCGGATTCGTCCTCGCTTTATCTCACGATTACGCCGTCATGAGGCGAGATCGAGGGGTTCTTTACATGGCCGAGGTGGACATAGGGCTAACAATTCCCGATTATTTCATGGCGTTCTTTAAGGAAAAGATCGGCGCGCCTTCTGCTCGGCGCGACTTGTTGCTGCGGGGGCTGAAGATGAAGGGGGACGAGGCGGAGAAGAGGGGGATCGTGGAGGCGGCGTACGAAAGCGAGGATGAAGTGAGGGAGGCTAGCGTGCGCATGGGGGAGGCTTTGGCGAAGAGAAAATGGGACGGTGAGGTGTATGCGGAGATCAGGAAAGGGTTGTATCCGGAGCTATCGGCCATACTGGGATTGGCCACCAAAGCGTTTGCTTCTCCGAGGCTTTGATTGAAAAATAAGCAGAGCCATTGTTACTATTTTGAATAATAGTGTTGTTTTTACTTCTTGAACTTGCAACCATACTATGTCATCATTTTAATGCCAGGGAAATAATACTTCCTAATATGGAAATTTGTGCAGCTTTAGACTAAAAATTGGAGGGTCGGCCAAGCGAGCCAACCCTATTCGGATTCCATAAATTATGTCGGCCATATGTCTTGATAGCCATACAGCACCCACCAGACAAGGGTGAGCGTGGCACATTTAGCCAACCGACCCTTTTAAGTTTTCTCTTGTGCTTGCTTAGCTGATATATGGACAACCTCTTTCATGCTCGTGGTACCTTTACCCCATGTGGGATGTTTTCCTGTATCATCACCGCACCTAATCGAGAGCCATGGCAGCAGCTGCCGGTTCAAGCAGGTTTGGGAGAGCAGGCTAGTGCAGAGGGAGGGGCTCCCCACCGCACTCGACCCTTAAAAGTCTTGAAGACTTGAACTAAGGAAATGACGTCAAGGGGTTTTGATGGTTCATGCTCGCCACAAGGTTAACAATCTGGGAAACACGAAGATAAATGATATATTTATGCGAAGGAGGACAAACAATCGGAAGAAAATTTATCTCAGTTGCAGCTCCATTAACAATGAACCCAAGTCATACTTGCTATACAAATTTGATGATGCACTCTAAGATTCTAGTTTGTATTGATTCGGCTGAAGATTCTGGTTTATCACATCAAACAACCATGGATATATGAGTGTGAAAAACAAAAATAAACCTACCATGCAGCTGTACACATCCTAATGGACTATTGCTTTGCTATCCCAAAGTGCAGTCAACAAGTTACTTGGTCCTGAAAATGCAAAACAGCAAGACAGTGTGAGTTACGAACTTAATTAGAACAAGAATGAAGGGCATGAACTTGAATCCTTGTTTACTAATTTTAGAAGAAAAATAAGTACAAGTATCCAACAGAATATCACCTTCAAGCTTGAAGATGAAAATTGCTTAGACATATCCTCTCCTATCTACCACTTTCTAGGAATTGATGTAACACATTGCCTGCGATTGAAGGAAATAAGAATCTTTGTATTTCCTGCCACTCCCAATGTGAATCCCATTGCGGATCCAGTCCTCTCGATGTATCCAAGCATCCCGACCAAAATCTAGAACACCAAGGATCTGTAATAAACAGGATATAGGCAACATGAGAAAATTATTTTAAGAAATCCATAATCAATCTAGAACAGCTGCGGCTAAGATAACACAAGAAGCAATTGGGATAAAGGCTGTAAACTGAACTATGGAGCATTGGCCATTAAAGGGGAAAAAGAAAAACTGAGCACTACTGACATAAATTGCAAAGCAGACTACATCTTACTGCACACATTACAAAAGCACATATCTCATGATCTCATGTATCAACAATAGTACACATATGAAGATCTAACCTCCCAATCACGTTCTGACAACTATGTGAAACAGTTAACCTAGTCTCTATGGTACTTACTGTTGAAACAGTAATTTCTCTCTGGTAGTTATTAATTTAAATTTTAAACTGTGACATTTCACCCTTATGAAGAAATTGCATAGCAAAATGCAATGAGCAAATGCACTTTCATTGTAGCCAACACAAAAGAATCCCGAGCATGGAAAAGAAAAAGGATGGGAGATGACTTACAGCTCCACCCTTCCAAGACACAAAAGTTGGATTTGTTCTTGATTGCAAAACCTATTTCAAAAGTGAGAATCCAAGAATATAAAATCAGCATCCACGTTTGAAGAAAGAAAGAGATGAATCACATGTAAGCAACTGGGAACCACTAACAGCCTAGAACCTAATTGACCTATAAAGCTAACTTAAACTAATCATGAAAAAAAAAGTTGGTCATAAAAGAATTTATATTTTTCTTTTGAGGTACAATATAAAAAAATTTACTTAATCTAAATATCAATACTGAAGATATAGAATTTTGACTATATATTCCATTTTTGCCAATCATTATGTCGAGAGCAACACATTGCATTGTCCACGAATTATTACTTATATATTCAATATTAAAATTAAGTTCACCTAAATATCAAGATAAATAATATTCTCGAATTATAACCACATTGAAGCGGCTAAAAGCTGGCATAGAAGACAGGCTTAACACCTTTACAATGAAGAAATTAAGCAGACTTACCTCAACAGTATCGATTGCTTCATTTGAAGGAATGGCATGTAAAACTCTGCAAGAATATAAAAGAAGATACAAAGATGATATGGGTGCCAGAATCATCTACAAGGACTACATGATTACAATAAATAGCACAAAGGACAAACTCTATTATCCTGAAGACTAATAAAAAATGGATCTCAATATGTTGCTTGTAAGTTACTCTGCTACTCAAGGTAATAGATAAAAAGGAATGGATTCACAAAGCACAAGCATTCCAGATCAGTACTAAGCTTGAAATCACAGAGCACAAAAGAAACTGACATTTGTATGATTCTCATAACACTTCAGATGATGAATTAATAAAAAACAGAGTAATAATCCAGCAACTAAACTTTCCGTGATGATAATATGCAAAGAAATGTCAAACACAAGGCAACAAAGAAAACAATTATTACCATTTTCTTGACAATCAATGCACTTAAAGCATTCTCAGTCAAGATTGCCAGTAGAGAAAACTAAGGCATATGACCTAACCCAAGTTAGTGCTCTTCCAGCCATATACTTTATGATGTAGGCTTCAAATAAATCAGTTAAATACACATACTCTAATAGTTAAGGGTCCTAATAATTAGCTAGAATGATGGATTTCCAAAACAGACATTTTGATTTTTCTTTTCATTGAACACGTATTTGTAGAATCTATTAACTGCCTAACCATGAGCTACAATCATATGTGCTTAAAGTAGGAGGATAACAAATGAGGGGAAAGAGAAACCAACCTCTCCTCCACAGCAGGAATTAGCCCACCGGTCAAAGCCACTCCACCAATCTGAAGCACAAAACCAAGTTAAACGTTCAATTATTAAAAAGTAAAGTATTTCATGTGGCCTACACTTCCTTAGAAACTCACCAACTGTATGCTACAAAACAACTTTCGTTGTAGGTCTATGCGGCCTGTCAATTGAAAAGAACCAAATGGTTAGATTGGGATACTATTATAGCTTATCAGAACATGCTAAATTAGCAGTAAGCAAACCTACCAGTTGAAAGAATGCTACTGGTTATGGCTTCTGCTAGGCCAACCTTCTCTTCTTTCTTTGGTTTCATTGAAAAAATTGGGTAGCTATCCCACATTGGTAAACCAACATTAATTCCAGGATATAGACCATCTGGCATGTCAGGTCTTCTTGGGAATTCAACATGCCATGTATCTTCCAGCATATCTTCATAGTCATGAAACCTGATGAAGCACACCACCACAATAGTGCTAAAGGAAATAATTCAAAACTACTTCCACAGAAAAAGCAATAACTTGGACAAGTATTACTAACCAAGAACGAGGTGGTGGAGGATACAAATCAGGAATCAAAAGTGTTGGGTAGAACAAACCCATAGGAGGAACCTATTTAAAACGAACCATCAATAAATCCTTCAAGAAAGGAAAGGAAATGATATCTGAGTTTGACTGAAAACATACGTTGAGAGCAGTTAGCCTTGTCTTATGAGATCCCGGGGGCATGGCATCCTCATAAGAATGAACTACAGCTATAGCATCAAGTTCACCCTCCTGTATAAAAGTAAATTGAAAGACTACAGTAAGAGTGTTTCCACAGCAAAGAAACCTTAGACTTCAAGGTCCGGGAGCCAAATGACTCACCTTAATTTCACAGTAGGACTCTTTTAGCCTGTTCAGCATCAATAGATCTATAGGCTTTGTCAAAATGTCAGTCCGAATTTGTGGCCATGTCTGATGATGCCTCTGAGTCCAAAGAAGACATCTTGATATATCCTGGAAAAGGGAAAGTTAATGACAATGATGAAATCACCAACATACAATGGTAAGATATCTTTCTTGTAATATGAGGTAGAAAAGTTTTAATTGAGCCCTTTAAACTAATAGCCATAAACAGATTTCACCAACATCAACATTAGTTAAACATTCAACAATGAAGCTTCTGCCTGCACATGATGGAAAGCTGAGGAACTGAAGGAATGAAGAGAATTCAAACCTCTCCACCAAAGGGTAAAGTCTTCTCTGTATTAGGTAGAGCCACTCCATCCTGCACATCAGAAGAGACATTAGGCAATTATTAGAAGTAAGACCACAGCTCTCGTAAATTAGGTATTTCCCAGTTATGCTACTAATAATAGTACCAAACACGAAAAAAAAAGTATGTACTAATTCAGTCTGCATTATCTCTACATGTATGTGAATGCTACCAGGTGCTTTTTTCTGACAATAGTCACTCCAAATTGGCAACATCATGTAGTCAAGGTGTTCGTTTTGTATAGAGGTTATACTCTTCATGACAGTCACAGTGATACTGATATAGAGACAAACTACCATGATTTCCATGTATGATTGTGGGAGCAATGGCATTTTAATTAGTGTCAATGGAGGTTGAGATGGTGATGGTGCTCAAGCTAAATGTAAATATTAAGGTGATAATGACAGCAGTCAAAGAGCGATGGTGTTATGAAAGATACCAGGGTGTTTTGATGGAGGTGGTGATGGTGCTCAAGCAAATTGAAAATATTATGGTGGTAATGACAGCAATAGAAGACTGATAGTGTTAACAAAAGTAACAGGGTATTACTGTGACGAAGGATGACTAGAAGATAGCAGAGTAAAACAGAGGAAAAGGTTTACTCTATCATGATTGAGTTTTTTATTTTTTTTTAAAGGGAGGGGAGAGGTTTGGAGGTGAACCAACCTCTCCGAACTCTCTCAAAACCTCATTCTTAAAATTCCCTTCAATAGGAGGGACTTGAAAGGAGAGTATTCCATTTAATAATTTCGGCTTGTGATCCCTTATTCCCAACCTGTAGCAAAGAGTAAATATACACAACAATCCGTTACCTCAATGCAAATGATCGATGTCACTTGTGCACCCATATTTACAACACATGCCGTTGATAACCCATTCCCAAAAACTGCCGCCAAGCCTTCCTGAGACCATCATATATGAAGGAAATATTATACACCAAAGAGTAATTCACTACTTCAAAAATATATTTACTGTAAAGCTAGGAAAAGCAAATGTCATGAAAGAATACCAGAGTCAGTAAGACTGAGAACCAAATATGATATTAACGCAGGATACCTGTTGTATTATTACCACAAACAGTTTGTTCATAGATTTGAGTACAACCGTACATATATGACATAGATACAAACCTTTATACATAGAGTATGCACACATGCATATGTACACATTGTCAATAAGTCAGACAATTTCAAGGAGAAAGCCACTTGCGTCTAGTTGGTATCATTCCTATGAAGGAAAACAAAAGATCCCTAATGGAATGCCTCTATCATACCATGACAAGTTTATACTGCACAGCTCATGAATCTGTCAAACACACATTAGCAGAAGCTAATCACACAACCTCAGGATCATCACTCTAAAAGTTTTCAACTAGCTGAGGCAACTAGGCTAGTACCAGTATTGACAAAGTAATTATTAAGTACTAAATAGGGTGATACATCATTCAGTTTAATGCTGGTATTGAAACTTGATTGACATTTGCGTCTAAGAACTATCAGAAGAACTTCTCACCTGGTGTACCACTGCTGAGCTAAAGCACAAGTCTCGCAGTAAAATAGATAAGATCTCCTTTATCTCTGCTTGTGACAACCACAAAATTGCACATTACAAAAGATTTGATACAATCTACAGCATTTAGTTTCAGAGGCAACAGATATTCAAGAGATAAAGCTAATCAGATTGAGACTTTCTCCACACACATAAACTGCATCTAGAAGTTCTACCACATTACAGACTCTACAGAAACAAGGGGTGAGACTTTCTCCATTTAGAGTATGATAATCAATTTTTAAATACCACGATTATCAAATGTTTCTGGCACAACAAGAATAGCAGAATATAAGCTCCTTTCTTGGTGAGAAATATGCAGTTTGTCTGACAAAATCCAGTCCCATAGAGCATGCAGATCTTCAAGGACCTGCAAGAAAATAAATATGTCATTTGAAGAAAGTAGATATATTTGTCCCTTTTTTTAAGCAATGCAGCGTCAACTGTATCAATAATTAAGTTTTATTATCTCAAATGTAAACAACAAACTGAGCAGGATCAAGATGATTCAAGATGTAATTGCAGCAACATCATTTGCTAAACCCTAAAAAGAAGAAATAACATGCACATTTCTCAAATGTAGGAAAGCCGATAAATATAGAGACTATACCTGCTGCATGGGATAATGTTGTGAAATATTTAGGTGACCTCTACGAATAGGGCGACGCAAGCAATATGGCTCAGTGGGAGATACCCTTAGTGCTTCCTCACCACATATGACCTCCCTGAACTTGCGTTTGGTCAAAGCAGGTTCCTTTGAATCAGTACCTTCATGTTGGACCAAAGACTCATTTATGAAACTTTGATCCATTGAACTTTCTGCATAACCAATATCAACATATAAGAATATGAAAGTAAGACCAAAGCAATAGAACTTACAACTAGAAATATTAAAAGCCACACTATCCAAAGAAACTGCTGAGAATTAGAAGCAATAAGGGTGCACCACCAATATTTTATAGATCCAGTCAAACAAGGAAGAGTGAGGATATAGCACAAGGCAAAGAAATGGAAATTTCTAATTACCTGGTGCCACTGATGAATGTATATCCTTCACATGTATATCAGTCCAAGCGAAGGGTCCATCCTTCCTGATATTCTGAAGATTGTATCCATCGACGCGTCCCATCTGCACATTAGCTTTAGTAATTTCACTACTACAACCTATAAATGGTCAATTGACAGCCTCCATCATTGGCAATACATTCAGCTTAAAATTCTTACCTTCCGTGGAACAGAACTATTGGCAACCTCTTCATCAAGGAAAGGTATCTTCAACAATGACGCAATCTTTCAAACAAACAAACATTTAATTCAAAACTAAATTACAATACAAAAACATGAGAATACAAACAAAAGAGGAAAGAAAAATGAAAACCAAATGAAGACACTCACAACATCATAAGCCTTTTCGCGCTCCATGTGCTGCGCTGTGGTAAGTTGAGAATTAAGCAACTGAAAACCAACAAATCGAAAATTTTATCCCAAACAGCTCCAAAAAAAAAAGGCGGAAAAAGGAAAAAAAAAAGAATGTAGTTAAAAATGAGGAACCTGATCTTGAACATTTAACTTGGAGAATTGGTTGGTTCGGCGAGCAATGCAATGAGGAATGATGAAAGGAGAGTCCTGCTTAGCTAACCCTACTCTTATATGTGCAGAGCCTAAGCAAATTAACAAGCAATTTATTTCATTAAATTTCGTTTTGTTCTATTTTAATTTCGGAATTCCTAAATTTGGATAGCAATTGTTAAGAAAAAAGGAAAAAGGAAGTACCGGGGTTGATGACGACGAGATTGGAGCCACGTTCGGAGAGAAGCTGAGAAGGGACAACCGTTTTCAAATAATCCTGCAAAAAAATTTAAAATGATTAATTTTACATAAATTTAAAATTTCGTAAAATTAATCTCTCTGTTTTTAGGTTTTACCATGAGAAAAATGAAGAGTTGAAAGAACGAGCTAGTTTTCTGTTTTTGGAAGAAACTTCAGTTTTGTTTCTTCATCACTTCTTTTCTGGCTCTTCCTGTCTTCCAACCTTCAACACAAGTGAATCACTTGCAATTTCCCAGAGTCTTTGTTTACGAAGCGTAAAATACCAAAACGGTGCCGTTAACGACATCATTAACGTTCTTCCATTCAAGGCTCAGAGCTTTGCTTTTGGGCCAGAGTAGAGAAGAAGTGGGCCGGAATTGATATGGTAAATATGATTACAGATTGGAATTAAAATATTTTGTAAATTTAGTCGTGTTTATGGTTCCCTTATCATAATTTTTTGTAAATTGATGTGATATATTAATATATTATAATAATTAATGACTTGATAAATTAACATAATTACAAGATATTTTTTACTTTCCATATAACACCATATCAAGGTCTGAAAAATATAAAATAACAAATTATGTTTTAATTGAATGTAAGAAAAAATATAACTTTATTTAAATATTTTTATAATTTAAAGATTTTTGTAAATAATGTAAAAAAAAACTTGTTGACGTGTCAAACTCTCTTTGGGAAAATTAGTGAGATAGTGAAGGCTTGTTTTTATTGCTGAATATCTTATTTCCTACTCAAGAATCTGTTCATGTGGTATTTACTGATAAGTGAATAACCAATTACCTGCAAGTGATCCTTGTGCCGTAGCTTAGACCCTTGACAAATTCCACGCAACAATGAGTGAAAATTGACTTCAGTTGGATGTGAAAATGCCAGCTGACCTGAGACGTCCCCCAGAAGTTAGAGACCTAATCATGGTCTTGGGGTTTTCCCTTATGATACTAGTGAGCCATTGCAGGCATAAAAACATGAGCCAATCCATTTACATTAACCCTGAGATCATCCCCTGACACAGCAACTTCATGACTAGAAGTGGTAAAAATATTATCAAGTCCATAAATGGAGAAGAACAATCAAAATAAAGCACGATGATACTGATAATTTTCGGCTCATTCCTGTGAATATATCCCATCCCGTGAACTAATAATGACCATATGGGAAGCAATATCTTGCTCCATTCAGATCCATGAATGGCTGCATGAAACATTAATAAGCACTGCAATTACTGCTGTCTTCAAGGGCAGCCATGATTCCAGCACCATAAAATGTATGATCAAGTCATTTGGAGTGTACACCAGAAAATATAAGTAGTCATCAAAACCCTAATTTTTGAACTCAAAATCAAATTGTCATAGAAAATAAACAAGGAGCAATCCATTCAATTTTTCAAACGTTCTGGTGAATAAAGAACCAATAAAAACTTAACAACTCCTAAAATTGGGATGCAATCAATATTTGGTAGATCTGCAAAACATTATCTGGTGCTGCACAGCCACTACTTGACATCATTTAAATATCAAGACTTGAAGAACTTTCCAATCTTCACCAGCTACTTCTTCAATAAATCTAAGCAGCTTTCGATTTCAGGGCCTTCTTCTTCAGTTGCCTCTTAGGTATTGAGTGCTTCATCCCCCAGAAGAAAAGTAATGCACCAAATTGTGCAACACACTGCCATTGATTAAGAAAAAAGAAAAAACAATGAAGTCCTCACTTCGTAATGCTTGGGAACACATTAGATACGCCTTTGTACGTACCTGCACGAAATCACTGAGCAGAGCAGAGTATTGAGGTTCATTGGGACCATAGTTGTAGAAGTCATAGAGAAGAGGAGTGCTAACCAGCAAGTAGGCACCCTATGTCGAAAGAAAGGACAATTAAATGAGACATAAAAGTAAAATCAGAAGAAACTGCTAGCTGCAGTTTCAAATGTAAACTTCCCTTACAGTTCAAATATAATCAAAACAATCGCCCAAAAGAAACAAAATTCTAACCAGGAGAAAGGCTCCAAAGCCATGGCCAAATACAAATAGAATGCCACCAAGTCCCTTCAAAGCAATGGCAGCTGCGACTAATTGTCTAACCTGCGTAAAAAAGTTTGCATATCAGAAAACAATGTACATCTCGAGCAATATGAAAAAGATAAATCATATTAACACAAACTTAATATGTCAAAATAAGAAAGAACTTTATTACAAGTTATTAAGAGAGAAAAAGAATAACTTACTTCAATATCTGGCAAATTTACATGGAGTTGAGAATATATATGTTTCTTAGCAAGATCAACCTTTGGTATCAATTCCTTTGCTGCAGGCCCGCCATCAACCCCAAATTCATTGAACCTGCCAACATATTGAATATGTCACTATATCTACAAGATATCACTAGCTTTTATAGAGAGTCCTAGCCGAGCACTTTATGCAGTCTATCTTCTCTTATCACTATAGGTGCAATAACTGGCAAAAATATAGTAGCAGCAGTGCAGGACAACTTAGTATAGGGCCAATCACTGAAATTACACCAACCAAACCAGAATGGTGATTATGGGATTTTTATCTAGAAATTCAGGACATTGAATCAACTGCCACATTAGAAAACAATAACAATCCATCACATCACGCGTATTACCACTTCATGGTACTCAGATTCACGTTATCAAAATGACACGGCCAACACAACACTGTCTCCAGGAAGTACTTGCAATTCAGAACTTAAAAAATACAACCATATTCACTAAAACTAACCATCCAATTCTGAACTTGCAAATATTAGGTTTATTCAACCAAATAAAAAAGAAAGCAAATGTTTGTCATACCATTTTTCTATCCTGGCAAAGTTTAAACATAAAAAATTGAAAAACAAAAAGGTTTTTCTCCTACTAATCAGTAACTCCCCCACATACAATCTAGACAAGTGGCCCAGATCCTCAAGCGAAAGCAATCATTAACAACAGTTACAAATTAAGGAACATAATGCAACAGTACACAAAAAGAAAAATACCAAAACTGCCGGATAAACAAAATAGAAATAACCCAGATCTAATAAATAACATATTTCTAAAACAACCCAACAAAAAGATTGAACAGATCTATAACAAGAGAGAAAGAGAGATTACATTTGCCTAGCGGAGAGAATAAAAATAGAAGCAAACAAAACTCGTCCCACAAATGACATGAAACCCATTTTTCTTGTTTACTTCTTCTTTCTTCTCCCCACTTGGTTTCGAGCAAAAAACAGAAAACTGTTACGGCCGGATTTCGGGGTTCTTCGTTTCTCTTCTTTGCCGCTACCGGCAGAGGGGAGGAAGAGACAGAGAAGAGGGAAAATTTGGGGTTTTGGAGTTGGTCGGGTCTTGACGGGGTCAATTATTTATGAAATTAATATGAAAAAAAAAAGTTTAAAATATTTATTGAGGTGGGATGAACGCGGAAGAAAGAAATGAATCAAGATCCGATTCTTCACTAACACTACTACTATTGTAGTTTACTACGTCTGGGTTTGGAGTTTATCTTAATTACGCCTTTGCCATTTCTGTACGAAGAATTCTTTAGCCCAAATTACCAAGCTACCATACATTTTTATGCATATATTGAAATTTGATATGATTATATGTAAGTCTTATTATCAAATTAATTACGATATATTACAACTTAGCAAAATTTAATATTTTTTTCGTAATTTAACATTTTAAATAAAAATGTCAATAAATTGCAAATTCATTATTTTTTGAATTCTTTATTTTTTGAATCTTATTATTTGATAATATATTTGAATTTTATAAATACTCCATTAAATTTTAAAATTATTATGTGAATCCCTACCCGAATATTTTAAATACTATCTGTTAAATACTTGAACCAATATTAGATTAAAATAAATTTAAAATCCAATTGTTGTGTATATTATGAAAAATAAATTAATAAATTGAAATTAGTTCATAAAAAATAAATTAAAGTTTGAATAGTACTTAAACAATTAGTAAATATTAATAAATATTATATTAATTATAATAACTTTATAAATAAAAAATAATTCATATATAATTATATTTAATATTAAAAATATTATTTATAATTGAGTTGATGAGTATCTTAAGACCACTACTCAAACCTTAACCGAACTTAATTATGAAATATTTTAATCTTATCTAATCGAATTGAGTAATGTAAGATATCCGATTACATGGTATCCATGAACATCCCTAATTTCAAGTGATATCAAAAAGAAAAACTATTTGTTTTTTGTTTAATTGAAAATAAAACAAGTCTTTTTCAAAATATAGGTAAGGAATTTTAAGTTGAAACCTTGAATTCAAGTTTAAGTTTTAGGAATTTACAAGAAGTGTTAAATGAATAGGATACGATTATTTTCTATTTTATAGCTAATAAATTAATAGAAATTTACCTTCACTTTACTATTTTTTTCAAAAAAGATGGGTTAACCTTTTTTTAATAATAAACAATTATCACTCAATAAATAATTACTGATCTTAAAAAGGGATGTTTCACCCAACACATTTCTGCATACAAATACTAGAAATCATGGATGTATCATATTCCCTGCAAGTTGGAATACTTAGCACTTATTTTTTACCCTTGAATCTTTCCTTCAAAGCAAACTTTGTGATTATATATCGTAAAATTAGGTTTTGCATAATTAAAATGAGTATTCAATGTTAAGCACTGAATTAATATTTAATAATTGAAAGCCTTTTTATATTATAGTAACCTAAACCACTAAATTTAACCACAACAGTAAAAAAATGAAATTAGGTTTGCATCTAATCTATATAATCCATAAAATGCTTTGCATTTATATAGTCATTGATTTCAATTATTTCATACGAATATTAAATACGAATATTTAATCTATGTCTATAAAATTAAGTTTGGCACAGTTGATACAATGTTTGCTAACGCATTTGTGTCTTCATTTTTATATAGATTATAAAATTAGGTTCTGCAAAATTAGTAGGCATTATTGTTTAATAATTGTGGTGCATTTAATAAATGTTTGTTTAATACATTTGTGTCTTTGAAAATTTTAGGGAGACAAAAAGCCATCTAACATTATTACATGACTAATGATTTTAAACTAACCTTTAAAGAATATAAATCAATTTCATCAGATTTCTTCTCATATTCTACTTAATTTAATTAAAGTAACAATGAAAATGAAAATTTTAAGATATTGTTCTATTGATTTTAATCATTTCACATTTTATAAATGTTATGACTTGAAAGTAAATATTATAAAAAAAAGAAACAATAAAATATTTTTTTTTTAATTTTTGTATGAGATTTGATAACATAATGTAGTTTTTCTTCAATGCAATTAAGTTTTGTATTTTGACATTGATGAAAAATGACAAAAGATATTTTTAATAATTTATAATATTTGGATTGTCAAAAACTTGAGATTTTTTCAATCGCTGTATTTAATTTATAATTATTTATTAATTTGTTCATAACTCTTGATCTCTTTTATTTAATTTATAAATAAATTTGTCGTGATGAAATATTTTAGTCGCTTATATTTTATTTTTATTTTTTATAAGTTCGATATTGAGGTTATAGTTAAACATGATAAGAGTTTGTTTCTCCTTTTTTTTTCTCCTATGATACGATTATGATTTTGGTTTTTGACTTATTTTTTCTAATTTTTCTGAAGTTTTGTTTACTTTTTAATTTGTAGTTTATTATTTCAATTGAAATAACACAAGTAAAATGTTTTATTAAAAGAAATGTTTTGAATTTTGGAAAATAATAATATATATTTATCTTTCTATTTAAATTATCTTTGATAAACAAAGATCAATCATGCAAAACATGGACCAAAAGACCTAATAATCAATTGGTTTTAGTTTTATAAGGTTATAATTTATAATCTCACACGGTATTGAGGAGAGTTTCTTCTAATTAATTTTAATCAAAGATAAATATAATTATTTAATATCTATATACACATATATATACAACATGCCTCAAATAATTTGTAAACTAATAACTAGGTTGGTTAGGTACTTAGGCATTTGATGATTTTGATTTGTTAGTTTAATCAAAACTGTTTCTCATAATGACCTTCGATTCAGTCATCACCACTCATCTACCTCCACCAACTCATTCTTGTTATTGCCCACATCTTTTCATTAGTTGCATTCAAACAGTCACCCATGAATACCACTACAACTCACTCATCCTAAAGGGGATGGGAGACACGCCTTGGAAGCTAAATGGATATAGAGATAATTTTGGGTTTCATTCAGTCAAGCTAGATTTTCTTATTAAAATGATATAAAAATCAATCTTAAATTCGATCTCTACGAAATCCTTGATTTTCAAAGGAAACTAAGTGAAGATTACGATGCCATTAATAGTAATGTATTATTTTTGTGAGGCATAATGTAGATGGGAGACACACTTTGAAGGTTTTTTTTTTTTTATATTTGAGAGAGAGGAATTTGAACCCTATTCTTTGGGTAGAAGATAATACATCAATTAATGAGTCAAATGTTCGGGTACAAAAACACATTTTGAAGGTTAAAATAATATAATGGTATTTTTTCTGGGATCTCTTTCGGTTAAATTAGATTTTTTGATCGAAATGATAAATATATATACGTAATTTTTTTTAAATTAAATTTAAATTTTTCTTTTTTTTAATAAAAAATCGTTTAAAAAAGGAGAAGTTAAGCTTACTTTATAAACAAGTGTCTCTAGATATGCCGAGTTGATTGAAAATTTGAACATTTATGCATTTTCAATGGTGAAATATGCTTAACTTTAATTTATTTTAATCAATATTTCACAAAAAAAAAAGAGAACATTCAATTTTCCTATTTATTGTGTAGTTGTGGCATTGTGGGCAGCATGGACTCATAAATTATAGCGAGAAACAGCAAAGCGATCTTGATTCTTGAATAAGATCTGATCTCTCTTTTGATCATCTGTCATGGTTTTTTGATCTAGGTGAGTTGTTATTTTCACGTGCAGCCCAATCAAGCTTTCTCTATATCACGATTTTCTATTTTCAATTAATCACTCTAAATTAAATTAGAAAAAAAAAGAAAAAAATTCAAATTAAAAACACACACAAATAAAAAAGAATTATTAAAGTCAGCCATGGCACACATGACTTGAATATTGGGATTGAATAAGAACATGGAAACAATACCTGACATTGTTCATTGCCTTTACAAGAATTTGACTTGGATTTTCAAAATAATTTTGGCAATTCCATTTTTCTCTTTACTTTCCTTTTAAAATTTTTATTTATTATTTGTTGAGATCTGGGATTCCCAAAGTCTCATTTGTTTTCTGCAATTGCTTGTGCCTTGCCAAACTCCTTTCTTTTTTGAAAGTAAAATTCCATTGAATTGCATGTGCAATGGCAACTAAAATTACTGCTACAATTATTTCTTGGCAGGCAATTAATTATCTTTCTTTCCAAGGGATAAAAGAGAAGGAAACCAAATGCCTAATAATATAACTTTGCGATATTAATTAAATGCTCCATTATGATTGAGGTAGCCACTAGACTTAATTGGACTTACCATCTTTTTGTTAGAATTTTTTATTATGTGCGTTATGTGGGTTATTATTAATTAGTAATTTTAGTTTGATAAAATTGTGAGGCAAATTATAAACTCAATTAATATTAAAATGATCCGTTAATGTTGCGTTTTGCACGTATAATTAGGTTAGTGTGGTTTGGCGATCGTGTAAGTCTTAACTTAGTAAACCTTTAATGAAAGGTTTTTACTAAAGTTTTATTTTAATATATATATAGCTAGGTTTTCTTTTTTCTTGCACAATATCTACCCATTGAGAGTTGCTACAAACAATAGAAAAGTGCGGAAAAGAAGATTTAACGTTGATCATAAAATTTTATTTTGATGTTCTAATATTCTCATATGGATTTAGGAATTTAAACTTACATTTTTAAGTAATAGAATCTACATTTGAAGCATTGCTAATATATAATATTTGTATACTATTTCTTAGTCACTAAGTGTTACTTTGTAAATAAGTAAAAATAAAAGTTCAAAGTCTTTTAAAATAAATATTTTTAAAATTATGAGTATTCATTTTTTAAAATGATCAAAATTTAAATTTATTTATTAATAAAAAAACAATGTTTAATTAACTGGTAGTATATTAATATTATATACTATAGCGTATCAAATATAAATTTTTTAAATAATAAACTTTTGTTTTGAAAAATGGAGTTTTTTTTTATTTTTGTACATTTGATGTAGTTGTTGGGCTTAATTAAAGGACAAAAATGTCTCAAAATGGAGCTAAATATAGTATTAGTAATTTTTGAACAATTTTTAATATATTATAAAAAGGAGAAATTATTGTCCTTTACAACTACAAATCAAACATTCAAACATTGTTTAATCTTAAATTTTACCTCAGTAAACGAGCAATAGACTTTTTTATTTAACTCGGTAATTTCCTCCTCCTTTCTCAAGAGGAAGCTTTTTGAACGGACCAACACACACATTCACATTCAAATTTCAAAATTGGACCAAAATGCCGGCAAAGTGGAATGGTTGCAAAAGCACATATCGACAAGGCCACGATCGTAAATTACAACCAACTACAAGGACATTTGCCGTAGCCAAACCTCAAAAAGATCAGACCCAAAAACTCAACTCGCTCTCCACTCTCGCCCACGTCACTCCTGCCCCATCTTAAACCAACAAATCTGATTGGTTAAACCGACGTGTTCCCTCACCAATTCTGAGAGTTTTATAAACACTCTTGTACTCGCGAGCGTACGTCATTTTTTTTCCGATTGATCTTTCTCCCTCTATAAAAGTCGCGGGCTGGTGGATTTGTGCAGTTTTTAGTCTCTTCCCTTGCTACCCTGTCATCTCTCTATTTCGTGTCTCGTTTTCGGACAGTAGTTTTTTTTTTTTTTTCAAAATTCAACGTTTAATTTTTTTGCAAGATATTTTTTCCCCGTAGAATTTAAGGTATTTTCATCGAAAAAATGTCGTTCGTTTCTTTCGTCGGAAGAGTTCTTTTCGCTTCAGTGTTTATCCTCTCTGCTTGGCAAGAGTAAGCCTCACTTCAGATCTGCACTTTTTTTTTCTTTTCCTTTTTTACTTTTACTTTTTGGCGATTTTTAATGGAGTCTGTTTGGTTCTCGAGAAAAAGAAAAAATAAAAGTAAGAAGAATAGTTTGGATCTTACTTTAGATTTGGAAATCAGAGCTCTTGTGAATGCTTTGAGCAGACGTAGATTTTAGTTATTGACGATTTAATGCTTCTTCTCAAGAAAATGTTTGACAGATGTGGGGTTTTATGTGTATAGATCGATCTTGTTTATAGTTTCTAGGTAAACCATAAAGTTGCTAGCTTTTGTTGGAAGAATTGCTGCAATTCAAGATGTTATTAAGTGTCAATTTTTTATGTAAACTTTTGAAATTTATATAGCTGATGTGACGTGTAAGGGTTGCTTAGATGTTTTAAGTCTTGTGGCAGTTTTCCTTTTTTCTTTTCTAAACTGCTTATTGAATTCTCCTTTGTAATGCGGAAATATTAATGATTAAGTGCCAAATGAGGTTCATAAGGTTTAAACTTATTTTCAAGTTCCAGATCTCGTGAATATTATAAATGCAATGGCTGTTGTTTGTTGGTAGTTAATATTCTGTGTAAATGAGAACTAAAGAGTGTTAGGAGTAACGGTTTTTGTTGCTTGACACGTTCTCTATTTTGGCCATGTAAGTAAAGCTTATTTGTTTATATTTCGGACCGTGGTACAGTTTTGAGATTCTTATCCTAGGTGTGTTTCAAATATTTTGCCATGTGTCCATTTAATTGTAAATAAGGAAATCAACATTTAATTATGGAACTGATATATAGTATATGAGATAATGAAATCAATATATTTAACCAATGACACATGGAAAAGATTCAAAACGCGAGTCTATAGTATGATAATCCATAGTCCTGCTCACCATAGTGGGGTCTTGGGAAGGTTATGGCCTATGTGGATATATGGCTAAAATTTTAAAATTTTATGGTTGTGTTGAAGGAAAATTTTTGTCAGCAAATTTATCTTTTTTCCCGTAAGATTTAGATTAGCTATTGTTTGAGTTACTGTACTGTTATTTAGCTTGATCTTAGTATATGTGTTCTGTAATTTTGAACTAGGGCTAAGTTCTGTCATGCTTGTGTCTAATCTACATTATGTGTTCATGTGTATAGGTTCAATGATTTTGGTGTTGATGGAGGGCCAGCAGCGAAGGCACTGAAACCAAAATTTAATGTCTTCTCAAAGCTTGTGTCATCTCATACAGGGGTGGAAGTGCCAGAATTTGAAGTAAGAATTGCTATAGGTTGCGATTGAGATAAACCTATGGGTTGCAAAGGCACCGAAACCAAAATTTAATGTCTTCTCTGTTCATATGAGTGTTTTTCTGATGTTATAACTCTTGGATTTGTTATCTACAGATTAAGTATCTAGTTGCTGCCATTGTAGCCTTTAAGGGTGTTGGGGGCATCTTTTTCATCTTTGGAAGCACCATCGGAGCTTATCTTCTGGTTTGTTTAATGGTTTAATGTGTTATTTTGATTAACTAGTTCAATTCTTAACCAAGTCAACTGATGAAAGCATTACACTGTTCTTCTCTTGTAGGTTCTGCAACAGTTCATTGTTACTCCTATATTGTACGACTTTTACAACTATGACATGGAAAAGAAAGAATTCGGTCTGCTTTTTACAAAGTTCACCCAGGTTAGCAATTGGTATTTATTTTTCCATAAGGAATAAGGGTTGATTGGTGTTTCTCTTTCTTCCTTCAAATTGTAATCCTTTTGTTGGTGATTCTTTCCAAACTGTAGATGTATATGATGAAATTTGTCAATGGATTGTTTCTCACTAAATTTCCTTTACTTTTTAGAACTTGGCACTGTTAGGGGCATTGTTCTTCTTTATTGGCATGAAGAACTCAATGCCCAGGAGACAACTCAAGAAAAAGGCTCCAAAATCCAAAACAGTTTGAAGAGGAAAGTCCGGTAAACTGAGGCTATAGTTTCTTGTTTGATCTCTGGCTACCTGGCTGAGTCCAGATCTATTTTTGTATGCTTGTATCAGGGCTTTGTTTCTTCAAGATTAGGGAAAAAGGGGATACTACTTAGACAGTTTGATGTTAAGTACTAAGTTGAGTTCATGGTTATTTAATTGAGTTTCAGAAAGAATTTGATAATTTTGCTTTTGAATATGCTGCTGCCTTTAGTTTTTCTCATTTTCATGGAAGTTCAACAACATTTTTGAGAACCTTCAACTGTTGAGATGCAGAATGGAGAGCAACTAATCAATGCTACCTTTTAGTTTTGGTTGAAATGCATTGTGCCAGTCATCTACCGGAGGACATTGTTAAGTAAAAGATCTTTATTGCATCAAATATTCCCCTAGGATGTGAAAAAGTCCCAGTCTACTTAGTGCGAGTGGTTGAGTAGCGAATGTTCCTGGATTGCGCTTTTGCATTGACAAAATCGTCTGGGTTGAGCATTATCTTCGTACAAGTGCATGTATCTGGTGACGGATTTAGAATTTTGAGTGAGTAAAGGTTAGAATTTTGAATGAGGAGTAAAGGGTAATTATAAAAGTAATAATATTATATATAACTTTTATGCTTATAAAAATAAAAAAATAAAAAGTTGAAGGGTCACGATTATTTCCACGTGTCACTCCCTAGCTGGGCGCCAACCTGCATCTACTAAATGGACACAAATTGGTATCATTGTACTCCACAATTTGTCAAGATGGCTCTGTTTCTGAAAGTGATTGGCATCATTGAGCACAGTCGGGTAAACGATAAGTTAGTCTAAGGTGACTCTTGCTCCATACGGAAAAAGACTAGTTTGAAATATGAGTATCTTATCCATAGAAGTAAGTAATGTTGAAATATGCGTAACGTGTACTGTTCTAAGGGGAAGAAAGAGAAAACAAGGGTTCTATAAGGAGAGAAGAAAGCACGACAACGAGGGTTCTATGAGGAAACTCATAGCTAAGCCTATCGCCAGTTCAATCTGTACAAGAAACCGTGATATTATTACTGTTATGATTAAGAAATAAACAGCTGGGAGTGCAGCTATTAAATCTCTAGTATCCAGGCATATTCTCCCGCCTAATCCTTGGCGGCAGCTTTTGTCAGTAGTTTGCTCCGTAGTAATATTTAGATAGCTTTCCAATCATAGATACAAGTCAAAAGACTCAAAACCAATTGCCGTGTCTTCGTAGAAAAGAACACCAATTGCCGTATCCTTAATCAGAAAAACCGGTAGCTGATGTACATAACAACTTCACAAATAATTTATGGCTTCTCAATTTGCACATACAATTTCCTTCTGGTCACTTTCAATCTTTTGTCGTTATCCGAAAAATCTTCTTTCCCTTCTATTTATTCCAAATGCCTTGATTGTCAATATTAAATTTGTATTGAGCAAAGAGGCTACCTCCCAAAACAAGAGAAATGGTGATAGCCAACACAGGTGAAGTTCAGACTACATCAAAACATGAGTATGACAGAGCAAGTGAAGTTAAAGCATTCGATGACACAAAAGCGGGCGTCAAAGGACTCGTGGATGCTGGAATTACTGAGGTTCCTCGCATGTTTCATCAACCACCAGATAAGTTTGAGAGAACCTCTGTTCCAGGTGACGCCCAGGTTAGTATTCCTGTTATAAACCTTGATAGAGTGAAGGAGGATCCAATTACTCGCAAGGAGATTGTTGAAGAAGTCCGTGATGCGTCAAAGAAATGGGGTTTTTTTCAAATTATTAACCATGGGATTCCAGTGGGTGTTCTAGAGGATATTAAGCATAGTGTTCGTAGGTTTTTCGAGCAAGATGTCGAGGTCAAGAAACAGTTCTACACTCGTGATAATATGAAAAAGGTGGTCTACAATTGCAATTTTGATCTGCATACTGCCCCGGCAGCTAACTGGAGAGATTCTGTTTTTTGCACTGTGGCTCCTGATCCTCCTAAGCTGGAAGAGCTGCCAGAACCATTCAGGTATATATACCATGTTATTAACAATTTATAAGGGATAACCTAAAAAATTTGAACTCTCACCTGCAAAATTTACGTGTAGGGATATAATGGTGGAGTACTCAAACCGGTTAATGAGTTTGGGATATTTACTCTTTGAGTTAATATCAGAAGCTCTTGGGCTGAATCCTGACCACCTGGTGAAGATAGATTGTGCTAAAGGTCTTGGTGTGCTGTCCCATTACTATCCGGCGTGTCCGCAGCCAGAATTGACTCTGGGGGCTAGCAAGCATGCTGACAGTGACTTCCTCACCGTGCTTCTACAAGACCATGTTGGGGGCCTCCAAGTTCTTCATGGAAATCAGTGGATTGATGTACCTCCAACCCCTGGGGCTTTAGTAGTTAACATAGGAGATCTTTTACAGGCAAGCCTTATAGCTTCCGTTACTAGAAATGAGCATGGAGAATGCATTAAAAATTCAGCAATCTGCTTGTTGAATAAATTCATAACTATGTTACTAATCGATTTACTTTCTGTTTGGCTGTTTTTCCAGCTTATATCAAATGACAGTCTTTTAAGCGTGGAGCACAGGGTACTAGCAAACTCAGTAGGACCTAGAGTATCGGTGGCATGCTTTTTTGTCACAGGTTTTCAGCCAAACCCAAGACTATATGGACCTATTAAGGAGTTGTTAACGGAAGACAATCCTCCGAAATACAGGGAAACTACTGTGATAGACTATCTTACCCACTTCAACAGAAAAGGCCTAGATGGAACGTCTGCCCTGCTGCATTTCAGGCTATGAACTAATCCGTGAAGACAAAAGGGAGCATTTGCATAATAGATAGTTTCTGAACTATGTACTTTGGCACTTCTCTGTAATGTTTTCTATCATGATATCTAGAATTAGAAAAGGACGTGATGGTTGTATATCCAATTTATAGACACAAGTAATATTTGATTGTTGTGTCTTTCTGCTTTGGTCACTGAAACTATTGTTCCACGATTTTTTTTCTCAGCTAGGAAGGTATTTTCATTAATAATCTGCCCAGGATAGGAAGGGTACAATAAATTGTTCATACTACAATCAAATTATAACTGGTGTGAGCATACATAACACCAACTAACAAAACTTACCTGATATGAAAGGTACAACAATTCTAAGCTAAGCTTTACAATATCAAAACATTGTGAACTAAAAGTATTCATAAAGAAATTTACTAATGAGAGCTACCACCATGCTGTATACATAGACTCACAGTCAACACCATGTTTAGCAAGCATGTCTACAAACGAGTTCCCATCTCGCGCAGTATGTTGGCAAATCGATCTACCAAGAGTCGCCCTAATTGTATCAATTTCAATGAAAATATGCCAGATATTCCAAGGACTATGATTCACCTTCTCCACCCAAGTGAGTGCCGCAATAGTCAGACCCCACAACAAGTTGGTGGTTACCTGCATAAGGAGAACTCGCATGCATGTACAGGGCGTGTTTGATGGCCATTTTCTCTGGATGATTAGAGTCCTGCACGCCTAGATAGACCTGTCACATATCCCTCTGAGTCTCGAAGAACACCCCCATAGCCTGGAGGCTCAGATTTTCGTCTAGCCGAGCCGTCAACATTGCATTTGAGCTCGCCAAGTTCTGGAGGCTGCCAAGTAATATTAACACTTGTGTGGAGGGGAGCACGTGTAATATTTTCATTCCAACGTTCAAACCACCAACCGTACTCATCCACCGAGCCCATTCCATCACAAGTTTTAGTCCAAAATAAGTCCTATCCCAACACTAACCATTGAGCATGAATTCGTTTTTTGCGAGCCATAATGACCAAATGGTCGAACCACAAACAATCATCCATCTGCTTTTTGTCAAACCTGTACAATGACAAGCATCCCAAATGCATATATGAGTGCCAATAGATCTAAGGGGTACCCAGATCATTTGCCACCATCTAGGAACCATGGCCCATATTATCCAACTAAATTTGCAGTCTAAGAGAATGTGAGAGCATGTTTCTGTCTCAGCTTGGCACCAACCACATAGTTATTGCTCTTCGTTGACAGGAACTCCACGAGTCCTCTAAAGGGCCCGTGTAGCTATAGAATAAAATACGGCAAGCCATATAAAGCACTGAACTTTTGGGGGATAGGAAGTTTCTAGTAAATGCAAATCATACCTGCTGCTCAATGCTACCCGTACCCAACAGAAAGTTTAATCTCTTGACAGAATTTTCCTTTTGGAATTTGTGTCATAAAAATGGCAGCTAATCAACACCACAATCAGCCTGAAAAGCTAATCTTGACAGATACAGAAACAGTAACTGCATCAGAAGAACATGGGGTAGGGGCAAACAGCCCAGAGAACTAGGTTAATAAAATGTCAAGATATGTTAAAAACGATCTGAACTTTACTAATGAATAACTTGCTAATCATTTAGCTATTAATGAAATATGATCATTTGCGCACACAATTTTCATTCTTCTGGTCTTTGGGTGAACAAGAAACGGCTGTAAATTTTGAGGCAAAGGGATAAGCAGGCGAAGGAACAGGGACACGATCCTTTAGAATTGAACTTGAGGTGGCAGCTGGTGGCAAATGGCATCACAAAGTTACAAATATATGGTCAGTAGAGACGGCAATAATTCTGAGGCATCCTAGGCGGCTGTGATATTAAAACTCTTGCCATTGTTGTATCATTCTCATGGGTTCCAGAACATAATAACATAATAATAACATTGATTATTCCAACAACGGTTCAAGTGAACGCTAAATTTAGGAAGGAAATAAAAATTCTCTTTATTTGCTAAAACAAGAAAAATCTGCTTCCTACTCTTTCTATTTTAAGTATCACGATTGTCTGAACAAGAACAAGAAATGGTGACAGCCAAATCATCAAACCCTGATCAGTTTGATAGAGCAAGTGAATTGAAAGCTTTTGATGACACAAAAGCTGGAGTTAAAGGCCTTGTTGATGCTGGAATTACTGAGGTTCCTCGAATATTTCATCAACCACCAGATAAAATTCAGAAAACCTCAGTGTCAGGTGATACCCAGTTCAGTATTCCTGTTATAGACCTTGAAGGAGTGAAGAAAGATCCAATTACTCGAAAGGAAATAGTGGAAAAAGTTGGGAACGGGTCAAGGAAATGGGGATTTTTCCAAGTGGTCAATCATGGAATTCCAGAAAGCGTTTTAGAGGAGATGAAGGACGGTATAAGGAGGTTTTTTGAGCAAGACCTTGAGGTGAAAAAGCAGTGTTACACTCGAGATTATTCGAAACCGGTGGTGTATAATAGCAATTTTGATTTGTATACTGGTTTAGCAGTCAATTGGAGAGATTCATTTTTCAGCCTTATGGCTCCTAATCCTCCTAAGATGGAAGACTTGCCAGCAGTTTGCAGGTATGTTTCATTATACAGTTTACAAATGATATGGGGGCTGTTAAAATAATTTCTACTTAGCTTTTTCCTTTTGGTTGAGACTTGTTCATCTCCTTATATGCCCTTTTCCTTATTTAATCTTCAATAAGTAGCTTATGAATCTGGGAATATTAGATGCCGCAGTAATTCTACTTTCAAGTGGTTGGAATATTAAACATTAGCCAGTATGATTAATTTATAGAATATATAAGAGTACTGTTTAGGTTGCCCTATTCCTTATTCTTTCGTACCATATTCAATAACTTAGAACCACAAGCTCATATGCAAATAGTTTACTGTTTAGTGTTTGAAAACAAGACTTGACCGGATGAAGAAATGATAACTGACATGCTTAATTCATTTGCAGGGATATAATGGTGGACTACTCAAAACAAGTACAAAATCTGGGTTATTTACTGCTGGAGTTACTTTCGGAGGCTCTTGGGCTGAAACCTGACCACCTGAAAGACATGGATTGTGGCAGGGGGCTTGCTATGCTATGTCATTGCTATCCCGCATGTCCACAGCCAGAATTGGCTTTGGGCATAAGTAAGCATGCAGACAATGACTTTGTCACGGTGCTTCTACAAGATCATATTGGTGGCCTCCAAGTACTTCATGAAGATAAGTGGATTGATGTACCTCCTACTCCTGGGGCTCTAGTGATCAACATTGGAGATCTTTTGCAGCTAAGCCCTTCAGTTTTGAGTTTTGCTAGTTCCATACTGTAAATAACAGATTGTTTCATCTTTCAGTTGCAATATTTGCTGGCAATTCCTCAAGTGATCCTGGATGATCATAATTCATAAAGTGGGAAACTAGGTCATATAACAAATCAGCTTACACCAAAAGTGAATGAAGTACATGACAATGGCAGTGATTTGTTTTAGATTGATTTCTCAAATTCAGATGATTACATTGGGATGATTCTTTTTATTTTTTCAAAGTTTCTGTTTCCTACTGAGAACATTTTGCTGGCTGCATCTTATTGAATAATTCTTGTTTTGGCTGGTTTCAACTTTTGGTCCCCTGTTTTTCAGCTTATATCCAACGACGTTTATAAAAGTGTCGAGCATAGAGTACTGGCAAATTCAGTGGGACCTAGAGTATCAGTGGCATGTTTCTTCAGCACTTCTGTAATGTCAAGGCTATATGGACCGATTAAGGAATTGTTATCAGAAGAGAATCCTCCAAAATACAGGGAAACCACAGTGAGAGACTATGTTACCTACTCCAACGGAAGAGGTCTTGATGTTGCTGGTACTTCTCCCTTGCTGCATTTCAGGTTATGACCGTGCCTCTGAGAGAAGCAAAGAAATGTTGCCATGATAGAAAATTTAGCTTATGAACTGAATCATTTTGTAACTTTCTTATGATTGAACTGTCTATTGTATTGGAGGCATCTGGTTGCCGCCATTGCTTATATTCTTTCCTACAAATGAGTTGCAAAAAGTAAAGGATTTTAAGTGAATGTGTACATCCTAGAAACTTGCAGCTACTTCACTTTTCAGTTTTGGCATTGAAGCTCTTATATACTACTAGCTATTCAATCATGCTGGGAAGCTTTTGCTCTCCATTGCAATACTTTCCAGTTGAATAACCCTATGCTAAAGTTTTCCATAAGAGATGGTTTTAATTCTTTTCCTAATTGGACATACTTTTTTTATAATTTGGCCAGAGGATATATACTTGTATTGGAAAAATTCTAGTTATTTAAAAGTTGGGTTTGTGAATGCGTCTTGTTAACCTGAAGCCAGAATGAACAATAGCAGTGCCGACCTATGACCTCCCGTAAGAATGAGATAAGCTGCCTAAAAGAAAAGTTGAAAAGGAAAGAACGAGATAAAGGAGGAAATCCAAATTATGTTCCCCACTTGTATGGTTTATAGACCCTATGCTTTTTGTCCAGTAGCTTTGGTTAATGGCCCATTATTTGAGTCCTTGGCAAAGCATAAAGACCCATACTGCAGAGATTTGTCAATGTAGCTTATCATTTTATTTCTTAAGTTGGGGAAGTGGACCAACGCCTAATTGCTTCAGCACCTTGACATTTGTATCAAATCTCATTGGCCGCAGGGGAATATATCACAATCTGAGAAATCAGTGATAGTTACCAATATAACAATAATTTTCAGTTACAACTCTATATCAAGAAGCTTAATCCTGTAAGAGGCAGCAGCTTCGTGCATATTGCGTAGTGCTCTGTTTTGATTTTTTGTTGTTTTCCTTATTATTTAAACGAATCTCCTTCCTTCCCTTTGCATTAGACTCAATTTTTATCATAAGATTTGAATAGTCCACAGAGGTTACTTGCGAAAGAAGAAAATGATGATAACCAAGTCCAAGAGTACTACTGAGGAGCAGGCCAGACTAAAACCTGAATATGATCGAGCAAGTGAATTGAAAGCTTTTGATGAAACAAAAGCTGGCGTCAAAGGACTAGTTGATGCTGGAATCAAAGAAGTTCCTCGGATATTCTATCAGCCGCGAGATCAGTTTGAGACGGACTCATTTTCAGGTGGCACTCAGGTTAGTATTCCTGTTATAGACCTTGAAGGAGTGGAGAAAAATCCAATTACTCGTAAGGAGATAGTTGAAAAAGTCCAAATTGCATCGAAGACATGGGGATTCTTTCAAGTGCTTAACCACGGGATTCCAGTGAGTGTCATGGACGAAATGATGGATGGTGTGCGTAGGTTTTTTGAGCAAGGTGTTGAGGCTAAAAAACAACTCTTCTCCCGTGATTATACGAAAAGGGTGGTGTACAATTCTAATTTTGATCTGTTTAGTGCACCAGCAGCTAAATGGAGAGATACAGTTTTCTGCTCTATGGCTCCTAATCCTCCCAAGCCAGAAGAGTTGCCAACAGTTTTCAGGTATGTTAAAACTTAATACACAAAACTCATTTCCGCTAAAGAGTTTTATTGTAGCCGTTGTTCGGTCTAAACCTTAATTCCATCAATTCCATCTTGGTCTGTCATAATAATCTGATTTGCTCACCCACAATACCAAGCCTTAATTGTGCCCTGCTTTCACGCATATTGCACTTGGTGAATTTGTGCCCTCCACTATTGCCTATAAAGGAATTTTCTTGTTTTGTGTTTAATGCTTGCATTGTTTGAGAGCAGTTAAGGTGTTCTGCTGTATAGTTTGTGACCATTTTCGATATTGTACCAGGATGCAGGTGACTGATCCTGTTTCTTGTGGATAGGCTGTGTTTTGTGTTTTTTGGCTGTGCAGAAGGTGGTTTGGGACCATTATGCAGTCTAAATGCAGCATAAAGGCAACAACCCACTACTTTTTGAATGGCCAATGGGCATCTAATAAACCTAAGCTCTTCAAAAAAAAAAATGTTTAATTTAGAGCCACATGCTATAGCTATTTCCTGAAAATATATATTCTTATCTTTAGGTTGCCACTGTTTCATCATGTCACTGTAATCTGCAGAATTTGTACTTCTGATCCACTCAAATCGCAGGCCCCATTTTTTGGATATATTAAAACTTGAATCTAATGATAATAACCAAAGATGATAATCTTATTATAGAAATTATCCTTTCACACTTATTTCTATTATTCACTTTTACAGATTTCATGTGTGGACAATAGATCTTAATTACAGTTTTTGTGCTTGGAAAAATAAAAGATTGAGATGAAAGAGTGTATAAAGGGTTTTGAAATCTGAAATCTGAAGTTGGAGATCAAGAGAGCAAAGGACAACATTATCTACAGTTATGAGTCAGTTGATGGTATCCTGTTTGCTGATAAAGTTTAATGGAGAAAGCGTTAGAGCTGGAGTATAAAATCCTTAACACACTTACTTTTCTTGTAGGGATATAACGCTGGAATACTCAAAGCAAATAATGAATTTGGGTTATTTGCTGTTTGAGTTACTCTCGGAGGCTCTCGGACTGAACCTTGATTATCTGAGAGATATTGACTGTGCTAAAGGGTTGGTCATGCTGTGCCATTACTATCCCATCTGTCCACAGCCAGAACTGACTCTAGGTTCAAGCAAGCATGCCGACAATGGCTTCCTCACCGTGCTCCTACAAGACCATGTTGGCGGTCTCCAGGTACTTCATGAAAATCACTGGATTGATGTACCCCCAACCCCGGGGGCTCTTGTCATTAACATTGGAGATCTTCTACAGGCAAGTCTTTATTTTTTTTAAAAACTTTTGCTAGTAATATTGCAAGGAATAACTATATACTAATGTCATATTTAAATATTGTTCTATTTCTCTAGCTAGGATTATCCCTGAGTGGCCTCACAGTTGAAGTTTAGGCCTTAATTATATATCACTTTTTCCTATATAAGAATGAAGTAAATTATCATGAGTTATGAATAGTTCTGATTTTAAGCTAATTTTCATTTTTATTCTCAGCTTATATCAAATGATAGTTTTACAAGTGTGGCCCACAGAGTACTGACAAATTCCGTAGGGTCTAGAGTATCAGTGGCCAGCTTTTTCACAACTGCTCTTCTGCCAGACTCAAGATTGTACGGGCCTATCAAGGAGTTGTTGTCAGAAGAGAACCCTCCAAAATACAGGGAAACCACTGTCAAGGACTATATCACCTACTTCAACGCAAAAGGTCTTAGTGGTACTTCTCCCTTGCCACATTTCAGGCTCTGAACTTGGTGTTAGAGATGAAACAGCAGCAGCAAGACGAATAGTTTACTCAAATATAACATAATTCAGATCTTGTAAAATGTTTTGGTCCTGATGACTCTGATCCTTGAGCAGTTTGATTTGTGAAAGTGAGTGTTGTCTACGTATCTTGTTTATAAACCAAAGGAACGTGTGCCCTTTCTCCTCTTCTTTGGGTGTTGTAGCCACAACATTGCTCGTAATTTATGTCCACAGAAATTGTGAAAATAAAAAAAATTTATGTGACGTTGAAGTGTTGTTAAATTGAATGGGATGTTAAAGTACTAAAGTTGAATTTTCAGCAACTCACAGATAAGAGACTCGACTATTATAAGTCAAAAAGCTTCATCCAGCATTGCCTTATTTTTCATCGGATGTCCCCCTCTTTTTGTTAAAAATTGCTAATCGGAGGAAGAAAATGGTGATTGCCAAGACAGATGAAGTGCAGTTCGAACTAAAGCCTGAATATGATCGAACAAGTGAACTGAAAGCTTTTGATGATACAAAAGCTGGGGTTAAAGGTCTTGTTGATGCTGGAATTAAAGAGGTTCCTCGGATATTCCAACACCCGCCAGATCAGTCTGAGAAGATCTCAGTTTCAGGTGTCACACAGGTCAGAATTCCTGTCATAGACCTTGAAGGAGTGAAGAAGGATCCAGGAACTCGTCAGGAGATTGTTGAGAAAGTCCGAGATGCATCGAAAACATTGGGATTCTTCCAAGTTGTGAATCATGGAATTCCACTGAGTGTCCTGGAAGAGATGAAGGATGGTGCACGTAGGTTTTTTGAGCAAGATTTGGAGATCAAAAAGCAGTTCCACACTCGAGATTATACCAAAAGGGTGGCTTACAATAGCAATTTTGATCTGTATAGTTCACCAGCAGCCAACTGGAGAGATACAGTTTCCAGCCTTATGGCTCCAGATCCTCCTATGCCAGAAGAGTTACCGGATGTATGCAGGTATAACTATGCAAAGAAAAAAAAAACTTAAATTAGTTAAAATTTTTTAAATATTTTTATATTATATTTAATTAAGTTATTATATTTTTATTTTGAATTAAATAAATTTTATATTTTTAAATTAAATAAATTTTTATAATTAATAATTAATTTAATTAAAATATTATTTATTATTTTATATCAATAAATAATAAAGTAACATACTAATATGACATAACACCATAATTCTGTAATATTTTTCAATTTCAATTTTACCTAATGCTATGTAAATATAAAATGATAAAGTGTTATTTTTATCAATTATAATTAATTAATCATTAATTATAAAATTTATAAAAATAAATATATTTAATTGAATGAAATCAAAAATAAAAATTTATTTAAAACTTTTTAAACAATTCAATCGTTGTTTCAAGCATTATTCTAAAAATAAAACCAAAATTAGAAGAGTAACAAGTCGTGTGTAGAATAAAGAGTACACGTAATTGTTTCTTGATGAGTAGTTGACTTGTGAGCACTTCTCGTGCAAGGCTTTCATCCCATTGGTCAGTCGTAATCCGATTTACTCAGTCACGAATCTGAGCCACACTCCTTTACCTACTTAAATTCGGAGACCTTCTTCTGATATCTTGAAGCTTAATCTGCAGCAGTTGCATATACAGCCTTGTTAATGGCAAATTATTAATCTCCTCATGTCACCTTGATTTACTATCACTATAATTAAATAAAGGACCAAGGGATGCAAGGGATGAGATTATAAGATAGGGTGTGAATGAATTGCTTTTCTAACCATAAGTAATAAATTGGGTAGTGATTCAAGTACTTTCATGCCACTTCTTTATTTTCGAATATGTGTGGTTCATTGATTCAATGTGTATGCGGTTCTTAGCCTACGAGTAAGAGAAAGGAAGCAAATACTCGTTATCTAAATTTATCTAGTTAAAATGACAGATTGTGTGCTTGATATGTTCATTTAGGGATATAATGATGGAGTACTCAAAGCTAGTAATGCATTTGGGTTATTTGCTGTTTGAGTTATTCTCGGAGGCTGTAGGGTTGCACCCTGATCACCTGAAAGACATGGATTGTGCTAAAGGGCTCGTTATGCTGTCACATTATTACCCCGCGTGCCCACGGCCAGAACTAACTCTGGGTGCAACCAAGCATGCGGACAATGACTTCCTCACGGTGCTTCTACAAGACCATATTGGTGGCCTTCAAGTATTTCATGAAAATCAATGGGTTGATATACCCCCAACTCCTGGAGCTCTTGTGATTAACATTGGAGATCTACTACAGGTAAGCCTTTATTCTTTGGTGTTGCTAGTTATATTACTAGGAATACCTACTTCGGGCCATTTCGTGGTATTCTGTTTTCTAGCTTGTATTGCCTGTTGGCAGTCCTACAAGGTTTCATGCCTGTAGTTTTGCTTGTTAGTTTCTACAGGCAGTTCTGTTATAATTACCAGCCTTTGCAGCTAATTTGTAATTATTTTGCTGTTTTCAGCTAATATCAAACGATGCTTTTGTAAGTGTGGAGCATAGAGTGCTGTCAAATTCTGTGGGAGCAAGAGTATCAGTGGCATGCTTTTTCAGCACTTTTCTTCTGCCAGATTTAAGACCTTATGGACCCATTAAGGAGCTGTTATCAGAAGAAAATCCTCCAAAATACAGGGAAACCACTGTGAGAGAATTTGTTGAGTACGTCCATACAAAAGGCCTTGATGGTACTTCCGCCCTGCCGCATTTCAAGCTCTAAACTTGGCCATGGAGATGAAATCAGCAATATCAGCATGACATAAATTATATAATTTGGACTGTTTTCAGAAAAATTTTGGTCATGATTACTATGATACTTGACCAATTAAAAGGAAGTGATGTTTATCTACAGAACTTATGAACCTTAGCTTGCTGAAATCCGTGCTCTTTCTAGTGTTCTGAGTCTTGAAGCTATAACTCCTCATAAATTTAACTCTACATAGGTTGCATGAAATGAAAATATTGAAGTTAAAATGCTATTAATTTGCTAATGACACTAACTTAATGACACTGAAAACTATACTTGAAGAAATCAATTTAAATTAAACAATAAAAAGAAGGATGAATAAATTTTTATTGCAAAAGGTGGTTCTAGTTTTACCTTTTCCCCTGAATATGTTGAAATTTGTCATTTTATTATAATTCTAACTGTATTTTGTGCATTTATTTTGTTAATTAAGCAAAACTTAGGATATTATCTTGTTTTTATCTTAACAAGGCTGAAATGAGCAAATTAGGAAAACAAAGCATAGAAAATGGACAGTTTAAAATAATTATGTACATATTTGGTTTTGAAGTACATATCAATGTCACCTATCTCTATCCCCCTTGGAGGAATTACATGTAATTTTCTTTGTATGGATGTATGTATGCTTGATATTAGACAGGTAAGACTGACAATTTAGGTAGACAAATGGACTTTTTTTGGTATTATAAGGAATAATGACCATTGACCAGCCACTGACAGAGTGGTTGTGGTGGACTTTGTGGAAAGGTTGTTGCCTTCTTGTTGAATATGGCTTTTTTATCTGCTTGGTGATGGAGAGATTTTACTATGATCTAAAACAGCCTTATTTCACTAACAATTTAACACAAAATCAAGCATGGTGGAAACAAAAACTGGTGAAGTTCAGGCAGATACTAACCCTGATTATGATCGCCAAAGTGAAGTGAAGGCTTTTGATGATACAAAAGCCGGTGTCAAAGGACTAGTAGATTCTGGGGTGACAAAAATTCCTCGTATATTCGTTGATCAGAACCTTGTCCTCGAGAAGAACTCCAGTTGTGTTAATTATCAGTTCAGTATCCCAATCATAGACCTCCAAGGTATCACTGAAAACTCAACTATGCGTGCTGAGGTAATCGAGCAAGTTCAAATTGCTTGTGAGAAGTGGGGTTTCTTTCAGGTGGTTAACCATGAAATTCCTCGAAGTGTTTTGGATGAGATGATAGGTGGCATACGTAGGTTTCATGAACAAGACACTGAGGTGAAGAAAGAGTTCTATACGCGCGATACAAGTCGCAGAAAGGTGTTGTATCTAAGCAACTTTGATTTGTATAAATCAAAGGCTGCTAATTGGAGGGACACTTTAGGCTGTCTGATGACTCCTGATCTACCTGACCCTGCAGAATTGCCTGAAGTGTGCAGGTATGTGTTAGTAGGAGTAATACTAGCTGGTAAAGCAATTGTGGAATTGTTGTTTTGCTCTTAGACAAATATTTAAATCATTAAACATATTATAGGGGTGATTTTTGTGGAATTTTGATCCCACTTTTACCTCCAATTAATGTTTTTTGATTTCATGAGCCAGAAATGAAGTTAAATGGCCATTACCTGTAACGATTCAAGTTCAATCACTGACTTAGCAATTCTTTGGACCTAAATCACGTGACCTTCAAAAACAACTTAAGTTCAAGTTGTTAGTAGTAGCAAACTTGAATTGTTATATAGATATAATCTGATGTGAAAGTGATTGTTAAGACTTATATAACAATTCAAGTTTATTACTACTAGCAACTTGAGCTTAAATGTTTGAAGGTCACGTGATTTAGACTTACTAGACCAATGGTTGGACTTGGGTCGTTACATTACCTATTTCAGTTGGTTCTACCATTCTAGTGACAGCACCTTCATTGTTTTGGGCAAAGTAGCAAGCATTTGAGTGAGAAGATCCTCCTTATACCATATATGTAACTTCACCAGCAGAGAAATTCCTAATCTCCTATGACATTTTTTCTGCATCCATAGATAGTTTTAATTCTAACAGTGACAAGCCTGATAAGATTTATTGGACAACCTCAAAACTATAAAAAGGTACCCATGGGAAAATAGGAAAGAAAGTAAACAGACGAATTGGCTAGGTTAAAATTTATTAACCATAAAAGCAATGTAGACATGTTGAGATGGTGTTAGCTATCAAAGAAAAAGAAAGGAAAATGAAAAGAGTCAACAAACTAAAAAGAAGGTATGGTTTATGAGAAGGGTGCATCCTTTTGCTGCTGCTTGAATGTTCTTTCATAAATCACCTTGCAGAGACAAAGTGATGGATTACTCCAACCGAGTAGTAACATTCGGTTTTACACTGTTTGAACTGCTGTCTGAGGCTCTTGGGCTTAATCCCAGCTACCTTAAAGATATGGATTGTACTGATGGACTCCTCCTCATGGGGCATTATTATCCTAAATGCCCCGAACCAGAATTAACAATGGGAACTACCAATCACAGAGATAGTAGCATCATTACCATACTCCTGCAAGATCAAATGGGCGGCCTACAAGTTCTTCATGAGAATCAGTGGGTTGATGTTCCTTGCATACCTGGAGCTTTGATAGTAAATATTGGAGATCTTCTGCAGGCAAGTCTATCCCCAGAATCTTTAATATTGTATCTGATGACCTTGCCTTAGTGAACATTTAACTAACTGATAATTATATTTTATTTTACTACTTCAAATTGTTTAGTTCACTTACCTCATAATTATTCAACTGCAATATTATCAGCTGAAAAGTGAAAAGACCTCATAAGATGCTGTTTTACTGTATCGTATAGCAACATTAGCTATGTTACTAGCCAGCTGTGCTATTTGATTTTTGTGTAGTTGCTGGTTTTATTGAATTGAGCAAATGCAGATGGAATGTATCAGAAATTGTAAACAGATTTATTTCTTGTTTCAATGCAGATTCTTTCCAACGACAAGTTTAAAAGCGTTAATCACAGGGTCTTGGCGAAAGACGTAGGCCCTAGAATATCAGTGGCATGTTTTCTGAGTATGCAAGCTAATTCAGGAAACGCATCAAGACTTTGTGGACCAATCAAGGAATTGTTATCAGAAGAAAACCCCCCAATCTACAGAGAAATCTTAGTTCAGGACTACTTGTCCCTCTACTACTCAAAAGGGCTTGATGGTACCCCTTCACTATCACATTTCAAGCTGTGAAACCAATCTACAGAATACAATTAGGGGTAACTTGTCGCTTGCAGAATAAAGTATGGTTTCTTACTTCTTTGGACCTTAATTTAATTATGGACTCATATTCATCAAAAAAATTTGTACCTTCACTGTGCTTTATCAGTGACATGGTGATCAAGTCATGCATATGTATGTTGTGGACTGGTACTCATGCTGAATCTAAAGTCTAGACATTTTACTTTAACTTTGGAAGCTGAAGATGGAAAATGAACTGACAAAACACATAGAAATGGCCAGGTTAGTAATTATGTAAATCACTGGCGTTAAAGACAGAGTAATAATATGTATAAACGGCTGTTGCCTTCTTCAACATGCTTGTTTATTTGTTTTGTAATAAAGAAAGTTTAGTATTTGATAAAACAGCCTCATTGCGCTGATAGTTTCACACAAGATAAACAACATTGGAAGAGGCTATTTTAACTGATGGAGGATTGGATGTTTCAATTCTCTCTTGGCAAACTCACGGAAAGATGCTGTTGCCGTTGAAGTAGAAAGGACAGAAAAATGAGTAGGAAATGATAATGTAAATAAGGCTTAAAAAACAGAGAATATGAAAGAAGAAGAGAAGAGAGAAAGGAAGATAGGATCTGATCATCATTTTATTAAGATAAAACAAGGTTTATATACCCTGTGTACATGAGACACACCTGTAAACATGTTTAACAAGAGTAAGTGCAGATTACATGCAAACTAACACGCAAGGGACAGCAAAAAACAACATTAAAGCTATAATTATAATACAATGAAGCAAACTGAAATTAACAAAGAAAATTAACTTGGTTGAGAGAAAAGCACTTGCTGCATGTATTATTTCTTAACATTCCTCCATAATACTTGCATCTGGAACAATCAGTTTGCTTCTCAATACTCAAATCTTGGCTTTCCCAAAGTCTTAGTCATTATATCAGCTAGCTGCAGTTGAGAACAACAATACTGAACATTGACTTCACCTCACCTCCCAGCATCTCTAATGGCATGAAATTTCACTTGGATGTGCTTGGTCTTACCATGGAAAATAGGGTTCTTGGTGATAGCGATAGCTGATTTGTTATCTACCATCAGTAGAGTAGGATGATTCTGTGGAAACTGCAAATCAGTGAGCATTTTTCTCAACCAAATTGCTTGGTTGGAAGTTGCAGTAGCAGATATTTACTTTGACTCAGCAGTGAATTGAGCAACAATGGATTGTTTGTGAGAGTAAACTTCATTACCAAGAGTACAGATATAGCTTGAAATACTCTTGGAATCATCTACATTTTCTGTCCAATCACTGTCAGAGTAGGCAGTGAGAAAAAAATTTGGATTTCTGGTATAACAGATTCCAAAGTTTAGAGTGCCCTTCAAATACTTAAGCACACGTTTCCCAGCTGCAAAATGAAGATGAGTAGGTTCTTTCATGAATCTGGACAGCAAGCTCACAGGATACATGGTATCTGGTTTTGATGAGCATATGTAAAGAAGGCTTCCAATCAAGCTTCTGAACTGAGAAAGATCCTTTAGCTTGCTTCCGCTATTCAATGAAAGCCTCTCATTTACTGCTAATGGTGTAACTGCAGGTTTGCAATTAAGCATGTGGAATCTTTTCAGAACTTCATTGATATATTTCTATTTAGATAGAAATAGCCTGTAGCAGATTGCTTAATCTCCCGACCAAAAAAGAAGCTCATCAATCCCAAATTAGACATTTCATACTCACTTTGCATCTGCTTCTTGAACAATTGTAAAGTAATATCATCTCCTCCAGTAATCATTAAGTCATCCACATAAACGGAACAAACAATGGAAATTGACTTTTAGACTTGAGTATATACAATGTAGCTTCATTACAGTGCGGGGTAAAACCACCCAAATTTCAGTTACGACACCTAGATCATTTTGGCCTAAATGCAGCTTACAGCAGTAAATAGCCAGCAGCCATCCACACATGGCAGAACAAGAATACACAAAAACATAGAAAACACAATTTTTTTTTTGTGTAAATTAAAAAATTTTATTTCTGAAATCAGGGAAAGCATCCTAGTGATTACAGAAACAGCACTTGATTTTAAGATGTTATGCCCAAACCAGCATATCATCTCAAAATCATGTTTATCAATGAACAAAAAATCACACCCCTACAAACAGGCTCCCATTAATCATCTCCTGACCTCAATGTACAATTAAGCAAAATCAATCAGCTAAAACAAGCACAGTACATCAGTTTCCATGGTTCTCTGTTCCACCAGATCATTTAAAGACAAAACATAGGAAACATAAGTAACCCATTACAAACGAAAACATAGGAAACATAACAAGAGAACAGCAGCATTAGATACCCGTGAACAGCATATCGTAACTCGGCAATGGATTTTAGTCTATGGATGTCAACTTTAACTGTTTCAATTCTCTTTTTGGCATTCTCAGAAAAAGATGCCCTTTTTGAAGTGGACACTGGACACTAGGAATCCAGTAACGGTAGAGGCCAAAGCCTAAACAAATAAAAGGAGAGAAAAATGAGAAAATCCTAACTTAGAATCTTAAACCCTAAATCATAAATTTTAAATTCCAATGTAACAAGTTTAAGGAACATTTCACGTAAAATTATTAAATTCAGCTTGATGTTTATTTAGGGCTTCCAAAGATACCTTTAAAATGGATTTTAACAAAACAAGTCTGAAAAAATTTACAATAGTTGAACACCATTCCTGATAATCTAACTCATTGGAATATTTATGTCCAAAGATTCGAAAGAGAGCCAATGAGACTGATGCAAGGCAAGATAATGTGAATTAAGAGTGGAGTTAGAGCATTTTTAGAAGGGTCAAACAGGAAGAGACACTTAAAAGTAATTTTATATATAATTCAATTTTGATTCATTTAAAAGATTAAATAAAATTTACAAAGACATTATATAAAAAAAATACACAGGTCTTTCTCACTCTCTACATACAAAAGTAAAATAGAAAATAATTTTTCAAGCTTAAATGAATTGTCTTTTTATTTTATTGTTTTGTTGGAAATGAGTAACTTCTTGAGAAAGTTTTGCTTATATTTTCTATTTACATCTTCAATTGCTAATTAACATATTAGACTTTTGGGTTGAAATGTTGAAATATAATATGTTATGATAAATTTAGATTTATATTAAAAATTAATGAGTTTAGATTAGTAGACTAACTCTTATTTTTTTAAATATGATGAACTTAGCATATTAAGCTAGAATTTATAAATTGGGTTTAACTAGAAATATACTAACTATAATGATTTCAATTTCATTCTAACAGTTGAAAGGATAAAAATAATTATTATTATATTAAGATTTAGTGAGTTTGGATTAGTAGATCCACTCTTATTTTTTAAAATTTGATAGACTTAGTATATTAGGTTTGAATTTATATACTAAGCTTAATTATTAATATGCCTACCATAATGATTCCAATTTTATTCATATGGTTGGGAAAATAAAAAATAATTATTAAGTAAAAAAATTATTTTGAAGAAGATATTAAAAAATATAAAAAAATTTTGGGAACCATATCCCTCTTAAATATACTACCCTCCGCTCCTCATGCCAATAGTGTGCCAAGAATCTTACATAACTCTAGCATTTCTACTGTTGGCTCGATTAATTGGTGCCATGAGGAACACGTGCGACCAATTACGTAATGAGAAAGAAGACCACCAGAGATTCAAGAATTACAGGATTTCTTCTTAATTCATAGTTGCTTAGATCAGACGCAGAGGTTCAGGAAATAAAAACAAAAAAAAAAAATAATAGATAGATAGATAAACAAAGAAAATAACAAACAAGTTGCGTATTTTCAAATCTTTTGTTTACTTTTCTGACTGTTATCCTCGTGTATATAAACATACCGACAAAACTCTCATATATTCCTTACCCTGTTGTAATCTTATCCACTCATAGAATATCAAACATGGAAGCGACACACGCTAGCGAGATTCATTCCAGAGCAGACCCTGGTTATGATCGTACAAGTGAATTGAAAGGGTTTGATGTGACAAAAGCAGGAGTTGAGGGATTAGTTGATGGTGGAGTGACAAAAATCCCTGGTATATTCGTTGACCAGCAGCTTATCCTCGACAAGAGGTCAGCTGGTAGCGATTCGAAGTTTAGTGTTCCGATCATAGACCTCGAAGACATAAACAAAGATTCATCTGTTCGTGCAGAGATCCTTGACAAAGTTCGGGATGCCTGTGAGGAGTGGGGTTTCTTTCAGGTTGTTAACCACGGAATTCCTATAAGCGTTTTGAATGAGATGCTTAATGGGGTACGCAGATTTCATGAGCAAGACACCGAGACAAAGAAAGAGTTCTACACGCGTGATCTCAGCAGAAAGGTTGTGTATCTAAGTAATGTTGATCTGTATAGATCACAAGCGGCAAATTGGAGAGACTCACTCTTTCTTTTCATGGCTCCTGGACTACTCCTGAAGAATTACCAGAAGTATGCAGGTATGTGATCAGAAATATTATCTATTTCGCACTGGCTTTTATCTTTCCCCTTATTTTTCTAATCTCAGTACACACTCATTGTATCTTGAATTGAAATTATGGTAATTGACTTGCAGAGACACAGTGATTGATTTCTCAAAGAGAGTGATGAAACTGGGATTAGCTCTGCTTGAATTAATATCAGAAGCCATTGGACTTAATCCTGACCACCTAAATAGCATGGGATGTGCTGAAGGACTCCTACTTGTAGGCCATTACTATCCACCTTGCCCTGAACCTGAATTAACCCTAGGAACTTGCAGCCGCACAGATCCCAACTTCTTGACTGTACTTCTACAGGATCAAATAGGTGGCCTCCAGGTTCTTCATGAGAACCAATGGGTTGATGTTTCTCCCACACCTGGAGCATTAGTAGTAAACATTGGAGATCTTTTAAAGGCGAGTTTTTCATGTGTGACTTTGATTATATTGCCAGTATTGCGAATCATAGGTAGTCCAGCCAGTAGCAAAAGATAAAATTCTGGAACCAGCTCCATAATTTGCCTCTTTTTGTTACTGAAATAGCTTTATAGTAACTGATATGACCTCATACCACACTCTTAAAAAGGTCTGGCAGGGTACATTTTTCATTGATAAAGTAAAATACTGTTTGACCTGAATTAATTTCTTGCTTTGGTGCAGCTCATGTCCAACGACAAGTTTAAAAGGGTGAATCATAGGGTGTTGGCGAAATTTAATGGCCCAAGAATTTCAGTGGCAAGCTTTTTAAGACCACAACCTCAGGGATTTTCCCTGATAGCCCGAGAGTCTATGGACCAATCAAGGAATTGTTATCAGAAGACAACCCGCCAATCTACAGAGATATAACTGCCAGAGTTTTTCTGACATATGTGTGCTCAAAAGGGTTCGATGAGGTCTCTTCACTTGCACATTTCAAGTTGTGAAATCAGCTGGAAAATATAGGAAATACGGCATGAATGGAACCAAGAAAGCAGACATTGTGCACCAGTTTAGTCCATATGATCAAATCATTTTCATATGCTTCCCCTTTTGTGTTATTATTATCACCAGAATTTCAATGATATGTAGTTTCGTGAAAGACTATCAAAATGTGTGATTGATTAGGAAAATTTAACTAGTTGATGACTGGATGTTACCTTCGTGGTCTATGATTAGACTGTGGTGGACAGTGTTCTGATGTGGCTGCTTCAACTTTCAAGTCTCCTCTAGCAAACTCGAAAGGAGTTAGATGCCTTATGGAAATGATATCATAAAAGAGGCAAAAAAAAAAAAGTCTGAATTCCACTAGCAGTAAGTGTCCCTCTCTGTTTTTTGTCCTGTTTTTCCTCTGTTCTCAACTCTAAGGTCCGTGACTAAGCAAGAAGACTCTTCACCCTAGCTATTAAGACAAATGGCAAGATTGCACTGATGGAAAACACGTCATGTTTTCTTGCGTTTCTCTATGCCGGTTCAGTTTGGAAACTGTGGATGCCCGCCTTTTTTCTTAAGGCTATGACTCCTTCAAAAAGATGGAAAAAGTAAAGTAAAACTATAATATAAAGATTTGATTACCCTCAAGATTAGACTGAGGTCCCTTAAGGCCTATTCTTTTCGTAAACTAAGCCCTCACCTAGAACTGGGTTAGAGCGTTTTAAAAAGTAATCAAATAAAAAGAGACACTCAACAGTTAAGACGTGAACTTTATATATTATTTAATTTTTAATTATTTAATAATTAAATAAAATTAATAAAATATTAAATATAAAAAAAATATATTAATAGTAATGATGTTATTTTATATATATATATATATAATTAAACGAAATTATAAGAGTCTTTTTCACTTTTTATGCCTAAGAGTAAAATAAAAAATAATTTTTTAAACTTAAAATGAATTATTTTTTTATTTTATGTGTTATACACTAAATGAATAAACTCTTTTTCTCTTTTCTAATTATTTTTTAAATTACTAATTATGTATTGGACTATTAGATTGAATTGTGAAAATATAATATATTATCTATTAAGTTAAATTGTTAAAATATAATATATTATGATAAATTTAAATTTATATTAAGATTTTATAAGTTTAAGTTAATAAATTTATTTTTATTTTTTAAAATTTGAAAAACTTATCATATTAAGTTAGAATTTATATGATAACTAACAATAGACTAACTGATTCCAATTTCATCAAATGATTAAAGGAATATATAGTAAATAAAACATTTTTAAAATTTTGAAAGATCTTAATGCTCATGATAGAATTATTTTATTATTTTTATTTATATTAATGATTTAATAAAAATTTATTTTAAAAGACATATTAAAAATAAATATAATATATAAAAAATTTTACATCCCAAGGCCACCCCGGACCCTCCAGGCCTGCCCCCACCAAATATGATGTCACAATCTCGCTGTACTTTTGAATACCACCAGTTTCTTTCTAGAATAAAAAATACAAAAACTATTCTTAAGGATAAGTTGGAAGAACATGTTTTTAGTGGTCAGTGAAGCATGGGGCCAAGCAGCTACCGTTGTTATTATCTTTGATGTGGTTGATTTCTAGACACTCCTATGCGGAACAAAATTTCCTACCGTCTAGTGCTCCACCAATCTTCAAGATTTACTCCATTGGTATTCCATAGAATTTCTACAGCTTTGGTTACCTTAGAGAGAAAAAAAAGGGGAAAATGGTGGTAACTGGTGGCGTTGAAGTTTGTGGCGATTCCAATTATGACAGAAAAAGAGAACTGAAAGCATTTGATGACTCAAAAGCTGGTGTCAAAGGTCTTGTTGATGCTGGGGTTACCAAGGTTCCTCGGATGTTCATCCGACCACCTGATAACTTGAGAGATGCTTCAGATACCAAGAAAATCCAATTTAGTATTCCGGTTATTGATCTAGAAGGCATTGAAAACAATCCAGCGCGGCGTAAGGAGATCATCGACAAAGTCAGACATGCCTCAGAGACATGGGGATTCTTCCAGGTTGTCAATCATGGAATCCCTTCAGGTATTCTCCAGGAGATGAAAGATGGGGTTCAAAGATTTTTTGAGCAGGATATTGAGGTCAAGAAAGAATTCTATGCACGTGATCGCGTTACAAGGTACAGGTATACTAGCAACTTCGATTTGTACACAGCTCCATTTGCAAATTGGAGAGATACCTGCTTTTGCGTAATGGCTCCCGATCCTCCCAAGCCAGAAGAGTTGCCGGCCGTATTGAGGTCTGTCAATGACTATGAATACTTTGTGTTTTGTTAACAGTACGTCATTGCTGAGCTTCATTGTTTTGATTAATTATCGGATTGCAGAGATATTCAACTGGAATACACGAAGCAAGTCATCAGATTAGGAAGTTCTCTGTTTAAATTGTTGTCTGAAGCTCTTGGACTAAAACCAAGTCACCTCGAGGAGATGGGATGTGCTGAGGGCCTTTCAGCTCTATGCCACTATTATCCACCGTGCCCTGAGCCTGAACTAGCCTTAGGCACAAGCAAGCATTCCGACAATGACTTCCTAACAGTGCTTCTACAGGACCAAATTGGAGGCTTGCAAGTGCTTCATCAAGACCAGTGGGTTGATGTTCCTCCTGTGCCTGGTGCCTTAGTGGTCAATATTGGAGATCTTCTACAGGCAAGTCTCTCACTTCCTAATATTTTCTGTTATCGGGTTTGGATTTAGACACCTAATGTTCCATTTTTTGGGGCTAGCATCTTACAGATCCTTTGTGACTATATAAATAGATAGTCAGAATACATAAATAGTCCCTCTACTCTACTAAAATGGTGGATGTCGTGCCTCTCCTATAACTTGTATAAATCAAGTCCATGTGCTTTTTGTTAATTGGTTTAGAAGTTAAATTAAAGTTTATAACATTATTCATCACATTGGTTTCAAATAGACAGAGTTCAGATCCTTGTTTCTTGTTTCTGTCAGCTCATAACAAATGACAAGTTCAAAAGCGTAGAGCACAGAGTGTTGGCAAACCGCGAAGGCCCAAGAATATCAGTTGCATGCTTTTTCACCACAGGTCTACTACCATCTTCAAGGCTGTATGGACCCATTGAAGAGCTTCTATCAGATAACAATCCTCCAATCTATAGAGAAACAACAGTTAGAGACTTTGTTTCCTACATCTATGAACATGGTCTTGATGGAACTTCTCCCCTACATCTCTTCAGACTGTGAAATTGGCCATATAGCATATATGTTTGATTAAGGGAAAAAAAATGTTAACTGGACTGGTTGATTGATTTATCAAGACACCATGAGTATATTTGGCACAAATTGAGCTCAAATAAGTATTGTCAATTTATAGCCATTATCTACTTTATCAAAGTGGTAGCAAACTTCTTTTATTTTCTTTTCTAGTTAGTTGGATTTGATATGCTTCTTCATTTCCTGAAGTTTCCGAAATTGCATTTCATGTTCTTATTGGAAATTTCAAATCATTTACCTTGCTAAATCTGCATTTGATAATCAATTTGCAAGCAGATGGATTCAAAAAGTAGAAGAATATCGACCAGCAGTTTTTCATCTTTTTCAGTCTATAGTGATTTTTCTAAAAACGGTAAGTTTATTTGGTGACAGTAAGACACTGAAGGAGAAATTTCAGGCTAAAATGCTGCTATGTCATTAGCTTTAAGTAATGGGACAAATAGGATCGATCAATGGTGCTGGCTTGCTGGCCATGAGTCATGATCAACTAATAATTAATGAAAGAGAGGTGCTTGGCACATAGAATGGTGTTCTAGAATTAACCCAAAGATATTTCTAAAATTAACCTACCTAGAACTAGAACAGTACATTCCACCGCACAGCAACAAGATAAGAAAAAATAGAGAGAAAAGAATGAGCATGCAGATAACTTGGCGAAGGAGGGTGTAAATATACTGAGTGACCTCATTAATATCCTTGACAGTGACGAGGAGGGCATTGAAGGTCTGGTTTCTCTCTGTTTCAACCTGGATCAGCCTCGGCGGTCATGGATGGGTATCTCCCTCGGATTGTTGGCTGAACGATCGGTTGTAATAAGATGAGATAAGTAGACGTTGCTTGCTTTGGGAGCACTCTTGTCCTTCAGGAAATCCTGTCAATTTCTGCTTTGGGAGCACTTTTTGCTTGATGCTGCCAATTTCTTATCGTGCAGCTTGGAATTTTTGTAATTTTTTTGTTCAGACTCTTTAAGCTTGCTACTATGCCAAAAGGAGGATTTTACCAACAAAATAGAAGACTCTCCATGGCATTGTAGCTGCAACCTTAATAAAACACCAACTTTCAAAAAAAAAAAATGTAACTTTAGTGGAAACCCTAAATCCTATAATGGATGGGGCTAGAGTTTCATTTAGAAAGGTGAGCTAGATCTTAAGGAAAAAGACATCGGAAAGTCCTGAGGAAAAAGAGAGGTGCACTGTATACTAGCAATTATATCAAAGAAAGAAAGGGGATCATCCTGTTAGAAACCAATTCAGACTACGGCGGTATCACATTGGACTCTTTATCCTCCTCAAAGATCCTAAACAGAAATGGCGGAAACAAGCTTTGAGCGACCAACAAAATAGAAGACTCTCCATGGCATTCTAGCTGCAATCTCAATAAAATACCAACTTTCAAAAAAAAAAAAATGTAACTTTTGAATAAACCCTAAATCCTATAATGGATGGGGCTAGAGATTCATCTAGAAAGGCAAGCTAGATCCCCTCTCTAGTCTACAAGACATAAAAGATATCGGAGAGTCGTAAGGAAAAAGAGAGGTGCACTGTGTACTGGGAATTATATCAAAGAAAGAAAGGGGACCGTCCTGTTAGAAACCAATTCAGACTGCGGCGGTATCACATTGGACTCTTTATCCTCCCCACAGACCCTAAACAGAAATGGCGGAAACAAGCTTAGAGCGAATTCAGGAATCCAATTACGATAGGAATAGCGAACTGAAAGCTTTTGATGATACAAAAGCAGGGGTAAAAGGGCTTGTAGATTCTGGTATAGCAAAAGTACCGAGGATTTTCATTCGTGAGGAATACAAGCTTGAGGGAAATTATGACCAGGATAGGGGCAACTCTAACATTGGTATCCCGATTATTGACTTGACAGGCATCGAAGAAGATGCAAGTTTACGAAGGGAAGCAGTGCAAAAAGTTGGAGAAGCTTGCGAGAAATGGGGTTTCTTTCAGGTAGTCAACCATGGAATTGCTGCGACAACTTTGGATGACATGATCGATGGCATTCGCAGGTTTCATGAACAAGATTGGGAAGTTAAGAAAGAGATTTACTCTCGAGATTACACGAAAAAAATGAATTATAATAGTAATTTTGATTTGTACCGGGCAGAAGCAACCAACTGGAGGGATTCTTTGACCTGTGTCATGGCACCTCGTCAGCCTCATCCCGAAGAATTGCCTACAGTTTGCAGGTAAAGTAAAATCTACTGTTCACCTACTTTTAAGAGTTGACCCCTTTTTGTTCACCGAAGTAGATGCTTCTTTCTTAATTTCAATTGGGTTTTATTTATCAAAGAGAGAGGGGAGCCCAGCAAATCAAGATCCGGTAATGTTATAATCTAAAATCTTGTCAGGATTTTTCTGGACAGGATGATGTTGTTGATGTAGTTCATTTTCCTCTCTTACTTCCTACAGTCTTTTTTTTTTTTTAATTATCATGAAGTTAGGTTAATCTTGTTCTATTATATTTCTTAGAATTTCTTAACTTTAAAGAGGATTTTCATAAATTCTTTTTAAGAGGTTGATTTTGTTTTTTGAATTTAACATGACAATAGATCTGGCTGATCCTCTTCTATTTCTTATAATTTCCTAATTTAAGAGGACTTTTCACAAATTCCTTCATTGGGTGAAGTTTTCCTCCCCAATCTTCACTAAAGTATTTGTTAATTTTGCCATTAGTATGTGCTATTTATTTGTTTATTTTTGAAATCTCTTAAGCGGTGGAGGCACAATATTTTCAGGGGAGTGGTGAGATATAACTTGAGAGTTGTCAAGAAACTGGCCTTGTCTGAGTAATCCATGGGAATGAGACAACTTTAAATAAAATCAATCAGTTTATGGTATCCTTTATATAGACTGAAGTACATAGTAATCAATTAATCAACTGATGAGAAAGATACGATTCCATTGTCTTTCATGTAATTGAGTTGTCCCAGGCATGTTCTCTCCATAGCTGCAATCAGTCAAAAAAGTGTCATTGTATCTGCTTCTTCCTTAATCTGCAGGGATATATTGCTCGACTATTCAAACAAAGTAATGAAATTGGGTGACACTCTGTTCGAACTGCTGTCAGAAGCTCTGGTTCTCAACCGCAGTCACTTGAAAGACATTGGCTGTGGGGAGGGGCTTTTTGTCCTTGGCCATTACTACCCACCATGCCCTGAACCAGAGTTGCCTTTGGGTACTAGCAGCCACACTGATAGCAGCTTCTTCACCGTGCTTTTACAAGATCAAATTGGTGGACTACAAGTCTGTTGGGTGTGTGTCTTTTCACTTGCACCACACACTCGATCGTCGAAAACCGCTCTGAGAAATACAATGCAACTAAGTGCGGAAACTAGTCACACTGAATAAATGTTGTTCGGGAAATACAATGCGAAATAGTGAACACAAAGTGGGCCCGCACAAATCCCGAAATATCGGCTCTGACAGGAATGCGCCCGCCACCACCGTCTGTGCTCCAGATGCGTGCTCGATGCTCCTGTGATCGCGTACGTGCAATCCGCGATCACTTCCGAGTTCCTGACGGCCCGAAATGCGCCTCGAAAGTCCGCTGTCCCGTATCTCCAAAACCGTGCGTCGGATGACGAAACCGACGTCGCCGTTGGAACCGCAGCGCGTCAAAACCCCAGGGGTAGCATCCCCGTCGAAATTCGGGTCGGTCGCCGGAGGTTGCCGGAATCCGGTCACCGGTCGTCTTCTCCGGGAACTGGTTTTCGGTCAAACTCGACCAAAACCAACGCGACCAGAACTGATGCGTTAGCCTCCTCCTTGCGGTGCTCTCCGCGCCAACCGTCGCTTGAAATACCTCCCGGATCGGTGAAACCGAGCTCTCCAAGTTTCGGTCGCCGGAATCCCGCCGTCCGGCAACACCACTGCCCAAGACCGGGCTCTCCAAGCTCGCCTCAACACGCCGTGCAAGGATCCGCAGGCTGTGAGAATCACCTCCCTCACCGGAGAGAGATCCGAGCCCTCCAAAGGTAGCCCTCTCCTCTCTCTCTTTCTTTTTTTTTTCGATTTGCACCGAGAGCTCCACACCAACGCACGCACGGACCCCTCACCAAAGTCAAAAAAATGGTGGGGTTACGGTGCGTCATAAAATAACAATCTCCACCTCGCACCGTGACCTCCACATCATGTCGAGCTTCATCCAAGTCCATCTGCATCTTCCGCACAAACTCCGCATTCCTCAAAACCTGGAGCGTCGCCAAATGTCGCTCCAACCGATCCGATGACAACGCCTTCGTCAAGGCATCTGCCGGATTCTCTGCCGTGTGAATCTTCTGGAGATCCACCGCACCACTTGCTACCAATTCTCGTATCCAGTGGTAGCGAATGTCAATGTGTTTCGTCCTCGGATGAAACACGTTATCCTTCGCTAGTGCCAATGCTGACTGGCTGTCGGTGAGAAGTACCGTCGATGCCCGCGTCCGTGCATCGAAATCTCGAAACAATCCCTGAAGCCAAATGGCTTCCTTCCCAGCCTCCGTGATCGCCATGTACTCCGCCTCTGTGGTAGATAGAGTCGTCACCGACTGCAAGACTGATCTCCATGAAATCGGTCCGCCTCCCGTCGTGAATATAAAGCCCGTCGTGGACTTCCTCCCGTCTCTATCGCCCGCATAGTCGGAATCCACGTACCCGATCAACTCCACTGGACTGCCTCCAAATCGTATACCATAGTCCGATGTGCCTCGCAGATATCGGAGTATCCACAAGACCGCCCTCCAGTGCTCCATGCCAGGGTTCTGTGCGAACCTGCTCACAACACCGACTGCATGGGCTATGTCAGGTCGTGTGCACACCATCGCATACATGAGAGATCCCACGGCACTCTGATATGGTATGCGACTCATCTCCTCGATCTCCTCCTCCACTGTCGGCGAATCTGCCAATGACAGTCTGAAGTGACTCCCCATCGGTGTTGCCAACTGGTGGAGGAAGAGTGTGTGAGATCGTCTATCCCGCTCACCGCCATGCCAAGGATCGAGAAGCTGGTCCCAAATCCTTCATCCTGAAGGCGCTCCTCAGTTCCGCCTTTGACTGCTCAATGTCATGCATCCTCTCTCCAGCTATGAGGATGTCGTCCACGTACAAGACTAAGAATGTTCGTCCTGTACCTCTGTCCCGCGAGTAAAGACAATGATCATGCTCGCTCCTCGCGTACCCTTGCTCCGTCATGAAGTCGTGGAACCGTCGGTTCCACTGTCGGGGAGACTGGCGCAGCCCATACAATGCACGTCGAATCCTGCACACAGCCTCCGGTGCGCTCGCGTCAATGTATCCCTCGGGCTGCTGCATGTAGATCTCCTCGTCGATGTCTCCATGTAGGAACGCCGTAGTCACATCCATCTGATATAGCTCCCAGTCCCTACATGCCACCATACTCAGGAGCATGCGTATCGTCTCATACCTCACGACTGGCGCGAAGATCTCATGGAAATCAACTCCTTCGCGCTGCAAGTATCCCTTGGCGACAAGTCGCGCCTTGAAGCGCACGTCGCCCATCGTTGGTCCCACCTTGCGGCGGAATAGCCATCTACATCCCAGCACACGACCTCCAGGTGGAAGCGCCATAAGCTCCCACGTACCGCATGCACGCTGAGACTCCATCTCCTCATCCATGGCGCGTATCCATCGGTCTCGATCCGGTCCCGAAATCGCCTCCATGTACGTCGTCGGATCAACACCCTCCACATCGTAGAGCTCGTAGTCTCCGAATCTCTGTGGAAGTCTCGTGGCCCTGCGAGGCCTCTCCCGTGCAATGCTCGGCTCCGGCTCATCATGTCGTGTCGAGATGTCGGTCGGTGCACCCTGCGTATGCTGCGTGTCATCCATGGTATCATGGTAGACATCATCACCACCATCGGAATCATCATCGGGAGCCTCCTCTGGTATCGTCGTGCGAGCTCCACCTCCAGCTGGAATCTCCACCTCGAGCTGAGAAGATCCCATCGGAGCGATAGTCTCAACTACCACCGGCTGAGGTGTCTCCTGCGTCTGCGTATCTGTCGCCTCCGTCTGACGTAGAAGTGCCTCCTCATCGAACGTGACGTCCCGACTCGTCACGATCCTCCTGGACGCCGGGTCCCAACATCTGTATCCCTTCACTCCTCGAGTGAAACCAACAAAGATGCACCGCCTTGACCTTGCATCCAGCTTGTCCCGCTCATCGCTCGGAGTCAGCACAAATACGGGACTCCCAAATGCGCGTAGATGCATGTAATCCGGCTTCCAACCGCTCCAGAACTCCATCGGACATCTCGCATCCAATCTCCCATTCGGCGTGCGGTTCAAGAGGTAAACCGCATGGGAGACTGCCTCGCCCAAAACTGCTTCGGTAGACCCGAATGCAGTCGCATGGCTCGTGCCCTCTCCGTGATGGTGCGCATGAAGCGCTCAGCCACCCCGTTCTGTTGTGGCGTCTTCGGCGTCGTAAACTCTCGCCGAATCCCACGATCTCTGCAGAACTGCACAAACTCACGCGAAGTGTACTCACCTCCGTTGTCAGATCTCATGCATCTGACACGCATTCCTGTCTCCGTCTCAACTCCGGCGAGCCACTCTCTGAATATGGCGAAGACTTGTGACTTCTCTCTCATGATGTATACCCACACGCGGCGAGAGAAGTCATCAATAAACGTCACAAAGTATCGGGCCCCTCCAATAGAATGAGACGGTGTGGGCCCGTATACATCTGTGTGGATCAGCTGCAACCTCTCTGTGCTGCGATATCGTGATGTCCGGAAGCTCACACGCTGCTGCTTCCCCATCACACAGTGCTGGCACAAAGGTATCTCACAACTCCTGATACCTGGCAACAAGCCTCTCTGGTGCAGCGCTCGCAATCCCTGATCACCGACATGCCCCAACGCATGTGCCAAAGGACTGCCTGGTCAACGGAATGTGTCGCAACTGACATCTCCTCCGACGGTAGAGCCTTGCCATCCAAAGCATAGAGGTTGTTGACGCACAACCTTGCCCTCATCATCGTCATGGCGCCTCTACTCACGAGCATAACTCCAGCTCGCCCGCGGAACCCGTAACCGTCTCGTCGAGGGTCCCCAAAGATACCAGGTTCCTGCGAAGCGTCGGAACAAAGTCCTCCATGAAAATCAATGGGTAGATGTTACCCCTATTCATGGAGCTCTTGTAGTAAATTTGGGTGATATGTTACAGGCAAGTCTACCTCAATTTAACCGTCATTAAACCAAAATCTAATATGACTAGCTGGTTTTTGGCCTAATTAATGGTCAAAATACCCCATGGCTCTAAAAAATAGTATTATTATTTCTTTTTGGCCATGGATTTAATTTGTAACACAATTATCAATTACACGTTCCCATCTGTCTTTATGCAGTTAATAACCAATGGCTAATTCGTAAGTGTTCATCACAGAGTGCTCGCTAGCACTATAGGTCCAAGAATTTCAATAGCAAGTCTCTTTAGAACACATTTTCCTCCAGAGAATGCCTCAAGGCTATACGGACCAATCAAGGAGTTGCTATCAGAAGAAAACCCTCCAATCTACAGGGAGACCACTGTAAAAGACTATGTGTCACACTACTACTCCAAAGGCCTTGATTGTAGAACTCTTGAACACTTCAGGCTATGATTAATTAGGTTGCCACTGCAAAATATGCTGTGTGCTTTGCCAGGCTTGTTAGCACTTTCAAGTGCCAGTTGTTCTATGTATTAAAGTTACTGTACTTATAGCAGAGCACAAGCCCTTGTATTGCATACTAGACTATTAGTCGACAATAAGGCAGTGAGATGAATGCTGCATCCTAATATCACGTTTCATGTATTGCTTTGATAATTACTTAATCATCAGTTATCTTATTACTAATCTGTGCTATAATTTCTATTTGTCTAAATTCATCTTTTTTTTCAATCTGAAATATCTTAAAATAATGAAAACATTATAAAAAATAATTTTTCTTGATAAAAGTATTTCAAAATAACTACCAAAATAAATTTAATTATTTTTAACCATATTTAGTCATGACTTGATAAAATACTTTTGAAATTATTTTAAATAAATTAAATTATTCATCACAATTTTTTTCCATTTGTGTTTTTTATTTCTCTCTTACTATCCCACTCTTTTTACTTTTATTGATTTCGGCATTCGTTTACTTTACTTAACTCCCAAGTTTTCTCTTTTGTGTTTTCAGATTTCTCTTTTCTGTATTCTAAGACACCAAGCAATAATTTTGATGTGTTTGGGTGGGTAATTATTTAAAAATTTTGATTTTTAAGTATTTTAAATAAAATTATAATCGTAGAAATGATTACAGATACTTGATATAGTTTTTAATTGAATTAATTTGGGATTTAGACACTAATTAATTCAATAATTTGAAATTTATACATATAGGTTTTTAGAGGATTTTTTTTTAATTTTTAATCAAAAAAGGTGTTTTAGATAACAAAATTTATGTTTTGATTTATGGAAACATGTTGAAAACACTTTAATTAAGGCCAAATTATAAAAAAAATAAAAAAAAATAAAGAGAGTTGACAAGATTTAAAATTTTGATTTGTAGGTAATAATAATATTTTAGACATTAAATGTAATAAAATGTTTTTAAATATGACGTGTAATAATAATTTTTTTTTTCAACATGACATGTAATAAACTTTTTTAACTATAGTGTGTAACATATTTTTGTGCATGGCATGTAATAATAGTATTTTTTTTTTCAATATAACATATAAGAATTTAATCATGGTGTGTAACTTGTTTTTGTACATGATGTATAACAATAGTATTTTTTTTTAATATAACATGTATCAACCTAACCATGATACGTAATATATTTTTGTACATGGCGTGTAACATCATAGCTTACAATTTCATTAAAAATAATTTTGTTCAATTGAACTAAAGACAGTTAAAATTATAAAAAAAATTATTTTTGAAAACATCTTACTTTTAAAAATTATTTTTAAAAACACCCATAAAATAATAGTTGTATCTTCTTTCCCTTTTCACATCTAAGAGATTTATCTTTCTCATATTTAATGCTATCTTTTTTTTTGAAAGTTAAGAATTTATTAAACTCGATTGGGATCAACCCTATGAACCAAAGAGAAGATTTGAGGTTGTCATGCTACCTTAATGCATGCCAACCCCAAACCCTGTGTTCTGGGCGAACAAAAAGAACCCACACTCCAGCCTCTGCACTATGCAAAAGAAAACAGTCCCCCCCGATCCAACTCCAACCCTGTGCATAGAACTCCCAGAAAAACCCAGCCACCCACGGGTATCCACAATAAGAGTCAGGGTCTCATAAACCATGGGACAAAGCCCCCAGACCACACGGCATAACAACTCGACACAAGCATCACAGACCTGCAGACTCATTCATTCATTAACACACAAGGAAAACAAAAACAGATCCTGTTGTCCACACCTTCCCAAACAAAGTCATATCCAAAAAAACATTAGAGAAGCACGTGATTAGTCAAACACATTCAAAAAGTCAGTCTGCCTCTGCATCCTTTGCAAGGCTATCCGCCAGCTGATTCCTTTCCCTGAAGATATATTTAATTTCCCATCTCCTAACTCCTTTTTTTCAGTTGCTCAATGTGCAATATCCACTTTCTAAACCTTCAAGGACCTTCCTCCGGTTCTGTGATTATCTCGAAGGACTCCCCCTATGCCGGATTCTTCCGGACACCCTTGAGCGGCACCATCGACATTCAACTTCATTTCTCCCGTGGCTGGTCTGCACCACACCACCAACCTTTCCTTCTTAGCCTTCATCATTACCTTTCCTAACTGGGGGCACCGGTAGGTATCGATCACAACACCATACTCAAGACGCCATCTCGCTTTAGCCTTAGTAGCGATCCTTAGCTTGCTTAAATCGAAGATCTGGTTTGCGTCCCACACTCTCCCATTAAACACCATGTCATTTCTGTGCAGCCAAATAGTCCAGACGATGGCATAAAAGGTCATTTTCCACATTTTGATTTCCCCATGTTTCACATGAGTAGAGTTCCACATTCTGAAAAAACCTTCCATATCCTTAGGGACAGGCCAACATGTACCCCACTCGCCACACCATCGCATCCAGACCTTTCAAATGTCCGAACAGTGAAAAAACAAATTGCGCACAGATTCTGATTCATTCTTGCAAATAACACACCCAGCTGGTCAGTGGTAATCATACCCCGACGGACCGGTTCTTGCTTGACGGTAACTCTCTCATGGATGACCTTCCAGCAGAAGGCTTCCATTCGTAGAGGGGCAAGGCCGGACCATACATCTCTCCACGCTCCCCTGCCGTTGTTCTGAGCTTGCATTGCCTCTTTACAGAAGGATTTGACGAAGTAATGCCCATATTTAATGCTATCTATTGAAGCGGCATAATTACCATTAAAAGTTTATTTCATTAATTAATCTTATAAACATGAAAGACCATTAAATTTAACCAACCGAAAGCAAACTTAAAATTTTGCAATTAAAAAAACCAAGTTCATGCATTTTTCCCGGTTTTATTGCTTGTGTGCCTCGGCCTGTCTTGTGGGGCTTGGTGTTGTTCTGCCTTTTTCCTTTTGTTTTCTGGTATTTGTTGCACAGATGTCTGTTTGCTGTCAAGGGTTGGCCTTTGGCCAATCTTGTTCTGTATTTTGCAGATTTTTAATGAAATTCCACATTTTGGCCAATCCTTTTCTGTCAAAAGTTCATGCATATGTCTAGGAGCATATACATGATTCATTTTATCTCGCATTAACAACTTAATATGACCGTCTATATTTTCCAGAAAATCTATAAAGTCAATTAGATAAGGGTAAATTAGAGAAAGACATAATCAAATGAGAATAAAAGATGGATAGAGCCATTGAGCAAAGCAACAGAAAAAGGGAAAATACAAATGTAGAAAGACAAAATGACGATATTAACTATGTTCCTAATTGTTCTATTCCTTTTGTCTTCTTTTAAGATCGGCAGGCTAGCCTTTTCATATAAGTAGTAGCTGGTGGAGTTGTAGTGTATTTCAATAATCAAAAGCAGATTTGTGTCTGATTTAATTCAGACATTGGGGGTTTGATAAGTTTTAATTTTCTGTTCTTGCATCTTGTTGGAGAAACAGAAACCACATGTAAAAGTTTGCCTTTCTCAAGGGTTAAAAAGGGATGGCCACAGAAATAGGAAAAATTCAAGAGTCCAACTTCGACAGGGAAAAGGAATTGAAGGCTTTTGATGACACAAAAGCAGGAGTCAAGGGGCTTGCAGATGCTGGTTTGGGCAAGATTCCAAGGATTTTCGTTACTGAACAACTGGGGCAAGAGAATAACTCCGAGCTTCGCCATGGCTCTGACCTTTGTATTCCAATCATAGACTTCACAGGCGTCGATGACGATGCAAGTTTACACACACAGATAATTAACAAAGTTCGAGATGCCTGTGAGAAGTGGGGTTTCTTTCAGGTGGTCAACCATGGAATTCCGTTAAACACTTTGGATGACATGATCGATGGCATCCGCAGATTTCATGAACAAGACCCTGAAGTAAAGAAAGAGATTTATACTCGTGATTACACCAAAAACGTTCTCTATAATAGCAATCCTGATCTACACCGTAAGAAAACAGCGGCTAACTGGAGGGATTCGTTAACCTTTCACATGGCTCCTAAGCAACCTGATCCTGAAGAATTGCCTGCAGTATGCAGGTAGGCAAAAATATATAACTTTACCTTTTGTACATAGTAATTGATTAAGCAACTAAAAGATGCAATTCAATTATCTTTGTTCTTGGTTTTAAGTTGTTGCAGAACCGTTTTTCTACATCATATCTAATTAATTTCTACTTTGCAGAGATATAATCTTCGACTATACAAACAAAGTCACG
>NW_018397264.1:5587381-5588188 GCF_002168275.2 Theobroma umbraticum
GCACTCTGTTCAAACTGCTATCAGAAGCTCTCGGTCTCCATCCCACTTACTTGGAAGAGTCTGGCTGCATGGAAGCACTTTTTTGCTTTGGCCATTACTACCCGGCATGCCCTGAACCAGACCTGGCTTTGGGCACTGCCAGCCATGCTGATAGTAGCTTCCTCACAGTTCTTTTACAAAATCAAATCGGTGGCCTACAAGTCCTCCATGAAAAGCAATGGATCGATATTCCTCCCGTTCGTGGTGCTTTAGTAGTAAATTTGGGTGATATGTTACAGGCAAGTAGACCTTCCTTTAAACTTCATTTTTATACATGCTACTAAAAGGTTTTCTTGTAGTAAAGTTTTTTTATGATTGTGGGTTCTCATTTTCATATGTATGCTACAAACATGTATCAATTTCATGTTTGTCTTTCCGCAGCTCATTTCCAATGGGAAATTCGTAAGCGTCTATCATAGGGTGCTGGCCAAAGCCATAGGCCCGAGAGTTTCAGTGGCATATTTCTTTAGAATACATCTTCCACCAGCCAATCCCTTAAGGGTATATGGGCCAATCAAGGAGTTGCTATCCGAAGAAAATCCTCGGATTTACCGGAACATCACTATAAAAGACTTCGTATATCACTACTACGGGGAAGGGCTTGATGGTCGCAGATCTCTTGAACATTTCAGGTTGTCATCAACTGAGTATTAAGCATACAAGGTGGCAATTGCAAGATGAATACTACCTTTCCCAAGGCTTGTTATAGCGTGCACTTCCAAGCATAAAAATTTTCTGTCCATTAATGTACTAGTATTTACCTTTTTT
>NW_018397264.1:5588198-5590018 GCF_002168275.2 Theobroma umbraticum
GGCTCAGCAGGAAAATTTGCACTAGTATTTGCTTACGGTAAAAATATGCAACTTCTTGATGCCTTCTCCTTATTAGAGATTAAAATGCTCTTGTGTTCTATCTATCAATGTAAACTTCAAATTTTCAGTGTTTCTACTACTACAAGGGCTAGCTGTGTATTCTGATTTTAAAGTAGTAAAAGAAAATAAAAGAATGGCAGATTTTATGGTAAATATATTTTGAATGCCGGCTTTAGGTGTCAAGTTACTGTTAAATAAAATTTTAAACTCTGCATACCGTTAATAAAAAAGGAATTTGCTAGTGGCATGCAACTTCTAGAAGCGTTGCAGTTCTGGGAAAGGCCAAAGATAGTGGTTATGAGAATCTTGCATATGTACCTCACAAGCCATTAGCAATTCCATTATCAACTCATATACAAGAAGAAAACTATTGTCATCAGCAAAGGCAAAACCTCAAGCAAATAAGGAAATGGAATCCAATTATGACAGGAGAGGAGAATTAAGGGCTTTTGATGACTCTAAAACTGGTGTGAAAGGATATGTAGACTCTGGAGTTGCGAAGATTCCACGGATATTCTTTGATGAGCAGTATCAACGAGATTTCAGATCTGATTCTGGCAACCGTAAGGTTAGCATTCCTATCATAGATTTTCAAGGAATTGATAAAGACACAGTGAAACATAGCAGAGTCGTTGACAGAATTCGAGATGCTTGTGAGAAGTGGGGTTTTTTTCAGGTGATCAATCATGGAATTCCTAAAAGCATATTGGCAGAGATGCTTGATGGAACACGTAGATTTCACGAGCAAGAAACCTAGTCGAAGAAGGAATTTTATACGCGTGATGCAACTAGAAAGGTTGCATACAACACAAATTTTGACTTTCATCAAGCCCAGCAGCAAATTGGAGAGATTCATTATATTGTGCAATGGCTCCTCAGGCACCCAATCCTGAAGAGTTGCCTGCGATATGTAGGTATGTGTCCATCTGCTAACATCATTTTGATTACATGCTGACAAATTTGCGGAAATATTTTAGCATCATTTTGATTACATGACATATTTGCAGAGATATAATGATGGAATACTGTGATAAAGTAATGAAATTCAGGCTTATTATTTTCAGCTGATATCTGAATCCCTGGGTCTCAAGCCCTGCCATTTGAAAGACATGGGCTGCGCAGGACTTCATTTTATAAGTCATTACTATCCATCTTACCCTGAACCAGAATTGACTTTAGGCCTTGGCAAGCACACTGATGGTGCCCTCCTCACTGTGCTCCTGCAAAACCAAATGGGTGGCCTCCAAGTCCTGCACCAGGATCAGTGGGTTGATGTTAGTCCTATTCCAGGAGCATTGATTGTTAACGTTGGAGAAAAGTTACAGGTAATTAATCCTACTTTACATTTTACAATCACGCAGTCAGAGAAGCAAATTGAACTGGTCAACCTGTGTGTTTATGTAGCTAACATCCAATGATAACTTCAAAAGTGTCCATCACAGAGTTCTGGCAAAAAATATAGGACCAAGAATCTCGGTGGCCTGGTTTTTCAGAAAATATCTTCAGCAAGAGGGTGACTCGACACTCTATGGTCCAATCAAGGAACTGCTATCAGATGACAACCGTCCATTGTACAGGGAAACCACTTTTAGATAATATGTTGCATTTAAACGCACAAGAGGGCTTGAAGGTACTCATAAGCTAGAACATTTGAAACTGTGAAATATGTTTAACTGTTAATATTTGAGTTGAGCTTATTACATGGTAGAGGTCAAAACAAGCCTTGAATCACGCAGGTGGTGTTTGGTACATTACAATGC
>NW_018397264.1:5590028-5592721 GCF_002168275.2 Theobroma umbraticum
CAGGTAATGTGATTGCAAGTAATGTTATTACAAGTAATGTGATTGCAAGCAATGTGATTACAGGAAAAATAATATTACAGTATTTGGTATGTAAGTAAAATAATGATTAAAATGCAGAGAAGATAACATTGCATGTGTTTGGTTTACAAGTACTTTAGTGGGAATGTAATGTTAATTGTCAAAATTACCCATAATTATTAAAATATAAGTTTAATATATTATATTTTTTATTATTAATTTTTATATAATATCATTTCTTAATATATTTTTAATATCATATATTTTATTTTTTATTTATTATTAAATATTTTATATTTTATTTTTAATATATTTATATTTTTATTATTAATTTTTATATAATATCATTTCTTAATATATTTTTAATGTCATATATTTTTATTTTATTTATTATTATAATATTTATATTTTATTTTTAATATATTTATATTTATATATTAATTTTTAATATATCATATTTTAATATATTTTTAATGTCATATATTTTATTTTTATTTATTATTATAATTTATATATTTATTTTCATTCTTTAATATATTTTTTATATTATATATTTTATTTTAACTTGTTTATCTATATTATATAAATATTAATTTTTTATATTTTATTTATTTTAATTTTTATTCTTATATTATATATTTTATTTTAATTATAATATTATAAAATATTTTTAAAAGATAATAAGTTGAAGGGTAAATTGTCTTTAAGAATATTGCAGAGTGCAATGTAATGTGATTGCATTGGTTTTGGACTGCAATCACATTACATCCATTGACTGTAATGTGATTGCATTGCAATCTTACATTGCAGTGATCTGTTACAAAACAACACTGTAATGTAATTTAATAAGCCACATTACAAGGAATGTGGCTTACATCCCTGATACCAAACGGACCCTCAATGTGTTTTGCAATGAAAGCCATGGAATGACTAAACCCATTATGTTAGTATGGCCCATTTTCAAACCATTGAAAAACCTCACTTCCTCGTTGATTTCTCTAACAAATGTCTTTGAAATTGAGTCTTAGAAGATGCATATGCAGCGCTTTGCTCGCATAAAAAAGGAAAAAAATTCCTCTTCAAATCTTTTTAAAGGAAAACATTTCATATCTATCACAGATTTCTCTTTGACGTACAATTCTTTAATTTTTTATATTATTTATATATTAAATTCACTGATAATTACAAAACAAATTATTTATCTTGATGTCTTCTTTTTATAAAGTAATTTACGTATTTCACATTTAATTTAAGATATATGATTTAATAGCTTACTCAAAGGATTGGGTGCCATATTTTTCAAACCAAAAAAAAAAAAATACCACAGGCGCGCATGAAAATGAAACAAATTAGAAATCACATGAGAAAATAGGCCTTTCTCTGTTAAATCGTGGAACGAATACAATGCAGAATTAATGAGAGGCATCCTGTTTTGTTTCTGGCTTTGGCACAATATTTCAATGTGTCAGGAATCTGCCCTAATTTGTTCTTTCTCTGATATCCGAAAACTCTCCAAGCTTCACTTCAGCAGTCGTGGCAGTGAATAACTCGAGCAATAGTGAAATAGTCATTTTCAATGGTTGCGTTCCATTCTAAATTTCTGCCAATGCAAAACCTTATCATTATTAATGCCATATCTACATTAGCCCATTCCATTCACCAATTACAGCACATGGCCACTCTATCATTCTAATTATGTAGAAGTTGAATTCCGAAGACGATCAATGAGTTTTAAAGAGAACCCAAGAAAAATGTTAACCAATTTATGTGTTCAAACATATATGCACGACTGGGTAATTAAGACGTGAGAGTTTAAATCTTTTTGAGAAATATTAGGTGTTTGCTGTCAAATTCCGTGTGGCATTGCCCCCTTAACCAAGCTTTGGTTGGATCTCATCTTTTAAAATTTGTTCAAGTGAGAAAACTGAGCAACAAGATATTAACTTGCATAGAGAGATGGCAGTAACTTTACTTATAGGAAGCATTTGGTATGAAAAAGCGAGAACATATTCTCTACAATTCTCTACAATATTCAGGCATCATCTAAAAGTCTACTTTAACCTAAGCATTGCAAGTTAAATGAATAGTGAGGAAACAATATAATTACGGCCTAGGACTATGGTTTTAGTTATTGCTTTGTAAGGACACAAGATCAATCAACTACCTACTTTTTATGAGAATCAATATTAGTCTAGGCTCCCTAAGTATGCATGGTACTCCGTCGAGTTATCACACAACTGCCTAGTTTCATTAACTATCTATATATCTATAGAACATTAACTAAAGCTAAGTTTACTAAGTTTAGGACCTATAGTGACTATGTACGATTAATAGGTATATGTCTATCCTATTAAATAATCACCCATTTAATTTCTTAATATGGAATGAACATACATTACTCAAATTTGGGTCTTTTTAGATTGTCCTTCTCAGGCATAATTTAAAACCCCATACTCAACTTACCGGTGATCAAGCAACAAATGAGACAATAAGCATAAATTTGAATAAACATCGATATTCTCATAAAAGCAAGTAGAGAAAGAATCCAAAGTATTCCAACTACACAATAGCATCTACCATAATCCTAGATTACAAACTCTAGCTCAACATGTTTAAGAGGAAAATACACATTTCAGCAAACAAAATCATTGTTCTATGAAAAGAGTAAGAGAGAG
>NW_018397264.1:5592821-5631561 GCF_002168275.2 Theobroma umbraticum
GAATCAAATCTAGAGTGAGAAAATATTTTGTTGCAGCTTTTGAATCTTCCAGCTTTTGATTCTTCTTCTTTTTCTCTTTTTGTTCTTGCTTCCTTTTGCCCAAAATGGTCTCTTCAAATCCTCCTATTTCTCAGTGCAAAATTTTCTATTTATACCTCCTCTTTTTTTTAGCTTGCCCTAGAAACCCCTGCAAGAATATTCAGTATCTGATGTGTTCTTACTGCAGCGAGAATGGAATTTAACTGTAACGGATTTGTTCTTGACTTGGTATTGCAAACAACTTCATTTTCGCTGCAGCAAGAATGGAATTTCGCTGTAATGAAAATCCTCCTAACCTAATTTGCCCAATATTTCACTACAGTGAGAAACTCTCTGACTTGGACATCTTTGCTTCACTGGACAGTGCTGCAGCACTAGAAACTTGGTGCTGCAGCGCTGGAGGTTCTGTTTCTTTGTTTTTCTCCTTCAAACTGCCTACTGCAGAGCTGCAACGATCCTCATTTTCAACTTCATTTTTTACCATGATTCCTTTTGATTTGGGCCAAGTGCTAAAATCAAAGTTGTAGCTCGTCCTCTTGGCTTTCCATTGATTCAAGATTCACCTCAATCGGACTCCTACAACTCAATTTATGCCCAAAACACTTCAGCATGTTTAATTGCTTTTAAGCCCACTCGCACCCTCCTTTGCATTCATGTTCCAATTCTTTGCATGTCCTTCAAAATTAAGGGATTAAATAATTAGAGGTTGAATTGAGAGATTTTGACAAGAAAATAAGCTAAACTTACATAAATGGAACTTGGCATCACATAAGTTGAATTATTTCTAAAAAGAAAACTAGAAACTATCTAAGGATAAAAAGAACTAGAAGACTTAGCAAAATTCAAGCTCCAAAGATGCCTATGATAGCTTTATATAATAGAGTTATCAATGTTGCATGATTTTTTCAAATTTATACTCTTTGAAAATCAAATTCTTCACAAAAAGACTCATTTCAAATCGCAATCAATTTTGATACTCTCCTAATCTCATGATGTGTGACATTTTGATAGGTGTCAAGACCAGCTTTAGAGACTTAAGATTTGCAAGGTTATTTTGAAAGAGAATGACTTAAACTTCAGCATTGATTTTATGATAAATCTTGAATTTTACATTCTTGGACATTTTGAGGGTTTCCAATGCACTCTAGTTGCTTTAAAAGGATCTCTCTATCATGCTTCTTACAAGTCAAAATCACGAGTGGTTTCATAAGTTTCCATTTTTGCTCTAAGCTGCCTTTTCATGTTTTCACCCTAAAGCTCATTTTTCTCTCTTCTGTTTTCTTTTTTGTTTATTTGTTTATCGTTTTTTATCTTTTTTTTTTCATTGATCCTTCCATCATGTACTTGAAAAAATTCAAACTCTAGCCAAAATAGAATGATGGATTCACATGGATAATCTTGGCAAAGAAAAAAAAAGGCCAAGGCCTTATTGGTTTTATGATGCCGTTTTCAATTAAAAAGCTCTTCAATTTAAGTATTTATACTTGATCAAAATAGACTTTTTAAAATCAGATCCATACTTGATCAAAATAGACTTTTTAAAGTCAGTAGGTTAAGGTTAAGGGATTTGATAGAATGGGTAAAAAAGCTCAAAACGTGTATTTAAGGATGATCAACTAAGGATCATTCATATGAAAATCTTCTGAGACATTTGTTTTTTCAATTTTTCAATACATGTCTTTCCATCAATTTTCCTTTTTCCTTTTCATCACTTTTTGATCATCTTTTTTCCATTTTTCTTTTTGATGGGTTAAAACTCGAATTCTTTTGCATTTGTCTCTTCATAAAGGGTGTTTTCTTTCTTCAAATGAGATCTTATTACTTTTTGGTAGTAAGTGTAACATTGTGTAATTACTTTTTGGTGCCCACATGGTAGGTTCAACTTTAACTAGAAGTGACAGTGTATGTTTCTTTCAATTTTGCGTCCCCATACCCATTTTCTACAAGCAAACAAGGTAAATTTTACCTAACCACATTTTGAACCTAGATGTTGACAAGAAGAGTCGGAATTCATGGAATACTATAAGCTTATCTTTTATGATGTAAAAGATAACATCGTTATCCTTAATGATATTGGTAAACCATGCCATTATATCTATTCAAACAATTAAAAGAGCTATTTAAATTTATTTTAAATAAATGAATTTTATGGTCATCCGCCAAGCTTTACAAAGAGAAATAAATGCTCCTTTATTTTTTCATCTACCTGAAATCTAATGTTCTTGATCTCAAGACTTTTTTAACATAACACCTTTAATAAATTACATGAACTAGTTTATCAATATAAAATAGTTTAGGTATGATGTTTAAAAAAGGTTTTAAATTATTTAAGAAAATTTAAATAAGTTTTAATTTTTTTATTATGTTTAATTATGTCTTATATTTTTTTGAGTGAAATAAGCTTTTATAAATAATAGTTGATTAATTGTCATTAGTTAAAATACCATTTGTTTTTTTATACCTACATGACGTTGATATGAAAGATGAAAAATATCACATGATCATATTAACTTGTTCACTAACATGTCATATCATCATCAACTATGATATATCAATTACTATGTCATCATCAATTATAACATATTAACACATCATGTTAGCGTCATATGACATAAAATAATAAATGAAATTTTAAGTAAACTAACAATAGGGAAGCATTTTGAAATGAAAGGATAACCGTTACTCTTAAAAAAAAAATCCTACCAGCTCTATATTTATAGATATATGTATTTTTAACTCAAAAAGCTGAATTTAAGTAATAAATTATTGACATAATATTTAAAAAATTTTAAATAAATTTTTATTTTTTTATATTGTCAATTAAGTCATTATATTTTTATTTTTAATCAAACAAATCCTTACAACTAATATATGACTAATTCCCAACTAAGGACACATTGATAGTGACATTAACACAACAATTTAACAAATGACATTACTAGTCCTTGAACTTTTAACAGGTGTCCATTTCAATCCTTGTAACTTTCTTTTTTCAAAGCACAATCCATTTACTCTGGAAAGCAATTGATTGCAGCAATAGTTTTATGCCAAGTAATATTTGACAGATATGATATAGGATATTGCTAGTTAAATTTTAGTGGGAGCTACATGCATGTTTGATTGCTCGAAGAGCATGTTAATATTAAAAATAAAGATAAAATAAAGTATTGGATCAATTGGAGTTTATATATCTCAAAGTTTTAATTATTTTTAATCGAAAGATGGATTTGATTTCAAATTAGAGATATCGAGTAGCTATGGATTAAAAGTAACTCCCTTAAGTGGTAATAGATATAGTATAGACTAGAACGAACAAAGATCATTGAATTGAAAAGTCTCCTTCTCCAATTTAAAGGCTTTAGACTTATAATAAGGTCGTGGTACTGTACTTGAAATATGCGTGGTACTGTACTTAGCTTGGAATATGTTCTTGGACTTGATCTTCATCCATGGAATTTTCGACATCTTCCATGTGGAGCACCCTGAAGACAGAGACCGGTTGAGCAGTCGAAAAATGCTCAGGAGGACACTGCTGGATGATGCCAAGGGCGTGGTTCTTGAACCATACTAAATGAAGAGAGAAGCTGAAGCTTGGGGCTGCAATTAATTCTATAGAATGGTCCTCTACCAAAGCAAATTAAATTCTCTAGAATGGTCCTGCAAGCAAGAGTTGGAGGCTCTATAAGTATGGGGATCTCCAAAATGAAATTTTCTTTTTCAATTTTTGGTAGAAAAGAAATTCTAGAATTCTAAATTTAGATTTTTCATATTGAAATTTTAAAGAAATTTTACAAATTTCACAAATATAGTATGGTTCAAACTTGATTTTAACAAAATTTACGGCAAATTAAGGGAGGACATAATAATACTTGACGTGATTTAACTCATTTGCACATAATTCTCATTTCAAATTTTAAATTACTTTTTTTATCTCATTTTGACTTAAATTTTAAATTATTTTTGTACTAGGTAAGAAGGTTCATATAATATATATATATATATATTATTTACTAATAAAAAATTGCAGAGACTAAATATGCCTTTTTCTCTTTAGAAAATCAAAGTCAAGATCTCGTGGCTTCTCGTGGTTCTCAAACAATTTACATTTTACATCTGAACTTGGCAGCTAGCCATACCTTTACACAAGGACAGAAGGCCAAGTCACGTGCTCTCTGGAAGTGGCAGGCACATAATTGTCGCTTCAATGGAAAAAGCGTCAGACAAATACTTAGTTATATAATTCACTCAAGTAAACAGCAAAAATAATAAAAAATTAATTAATTGATTTAAGTAAACGCCTCCTTTTTGGAATTTAGGAGAAGAAGATTCAGATCCCCCGTATCATTTTAACTATGAAAAAACAATGCTCTTGCCTTTAATCATTTTATTTTAATTTATTTTAAAAAGAATATTTTAATTTATTTTTTTTAAGTAAGAATCTATTTATTTATAATCCTTTTACTAATTGGGTGTATACACTGGACCCAGCTAAAAAATTAATCAAACAAAAATTTGCATAAGTTAAAATTTAATGATAAATGATATAGATTCAGATAAGACATGAATTTACATATTTTAAAATTTAATATTTTTTATTGTATTACTTCAAATTGATTACAATAAATGAAGTAACTCGAGACATAAATATCTACATATATATATTTAACTTAATCTTTTATAAACGAACAAGTTTGATATGAAAATTTTTAAAATTAAACTATCGAAAGCGAAATTATCATGATTTTCTTTATACATGTATGTTCTCATAAGCTCTCAATCTATTTTTTTCTCAAGAGTTGAATTTAAATTACAAAAATTTTTGATTATCGGAAATCTCTTCCTTATTATCTCAAGCAGGTGGGATAATTACATGGTTGGTGATTAGGTGGAAGAGATGTACGGACATAAGGTCTGGTAGGTACACCTCGTGGACAACAAATTATTGTCGAATGTCTCCCCGCCTACATGATCAGAATGCAACCTGCTAAAAGGAGGTGGAGAAATGCTGATAACTGATAAGGTATTCACTAGAAACAAATACTTTAAATATATAGCACATTGAATGACATAACAAATGAATAGGGCCGGCTTTAGCATCAAGTCATTAAAACTCTTGCTTTAGGTGTCACAATTTTATAGATTTCATAATTTTATATAATATAATTAATTATATAAAAAATATACAAAATTTAAAACAATTAATAAAATATTTTTAAATTAAGTATCTATTATATACTTATTTTCTTTCACTCCTACCTCTTATTAATTCTCAACTATTTATCTCACTTTCTCACTTATATAAAAGTCAAAATAATTAATAAAATTATATATTCTTTTACTTTTCTAATTATGTGTTTAAATTTTTTTTTATTTTTTTATTACATCTCAATTTTCATAATATTAATAATTGTTAATTATTTTTTTTATTTTCAATGAATGTAATATGTTTTTAATGATCTCCAACTAACGGTAATTTTTTAAATTTTAATAAAAAGAGCCTCATTTAAATATTTAAATGTTTTAGGCCTTTATAGATATTAAACCGTCCATATAAATGAAGGATTCTTTAGGGAGCCAAAGGGGAGAAGGGGAAGGTCCTTCGCATTAGCGTTTCCCAAGAGATATTCTACAATATAATAGTAATTGTGAATTTAGTTTCTGCATTACCTCTTGTACAATTAATTCCAAAGGTTTTATGGCTTTTATAAGTAGTTCTGTTTATCTAGTTAAGAGGCAAGAAAAGTGAAGTCATAGATTAAGTAATTTTGTGTAATTAAAAATCTTAGGTTGGATTTAGTAGAGTATATATTTTGTATGTCAAATTATATAATTAGGTATTGTAAAATTGAATCTTTGTACTTTTCGAACTTAACAATGTCAATCTAACAAAAAAAATTTTATTATTTATGCTAGTATAGTATTTTACTGTACTAACTTAACATTGAATATGACGTAGTGTTGAACTTAATGGCGTGACATCAAAAAATAATGCAATAATGATTGTAAATAATCAAATTTTTATCTTGAGTTTTAAGTTTAGATCTTAAACGTCATATCATCATTACCACGTTAATATAGTCAAATATCATAACAGCATAAATAACAAAAAGATTTTAATATCGTTGGTTGATTGGACTAACATTGTCAATTTTAGAAAATACAGTAACTCAATTTTACAAACTATTGTTCAAGAATTAAATCCACCATTTTGACATAATACATGTACTAATTGTTTAATTTGGCTCATTTTGTATGAGTAAATATGTCAATGATTCTATTTGTAGTAAAATACAGAATTAGAAATAATTCTCTCTTATATTACATAAATTGCACATCCCTCACCTAAAAAGGCAAATAAAAAATATCAGTATTCTTAAATCTTTTTGATACGGAAAATGTATTTTGTAAATTAGAAGAAAATGTAATATCTTCAAAAATAATACTTGAAATTATGAATGTTTTAATTTGTTTTCACACAAAAATTGAGTATAAAAAAAATCAAAACTAATACTCTATCTTTTATCCAAATAATTGTCCCATACACTTCTAACTGAGACAAGCTCAAATGAGTTATTCCATCAGTTGTTCAGAATCCTAGAGAAACAAGCATAACAATGTCTTATATCCTAGTATAACGACAAAAAAAGGACACGCATTGAATTTGCTAAACACCTGAAACTTTTCTCCTGGATTTCCTCCAATGCGAATCCTTTGCTCTTCCATACCAATGTGTGGTCTGCAAGGTACAACACAGCTGACATGGAGAAGCATTTTTCTTTGCCATTGACAACAACCTTCCTTTAGTTTTCACACTTTAAGTTCGGTTTAGTTTGAGGTGTTACCCTTTTTTTTTTTTGTAAAAATTGAATAAAAGAAAAAAATGAAAAAAATGGTAAAAAATAAAAATATTAATTGAACCAAAACTATTTTGAGGACAATGAAGAGAATTTAAAGTAATAAGGTTTGATTTGGTATGCAAAAGAAGTAACGAATTTAATGTAATAAAAGTATTCAAGTTACTCTAAGAAGTAAGAAGTGTAAAGCAAAGCAACAAAAAGGAAAATAAAAATCTCATATTATATTTATATTCGTGTACTAGTGTGACCAACTATATCATTAAAAACCAAATCCAATGTACCCCTTAATTGTTGAAGTGTAAACTTTTAGCTAATTGTTCGATAATCATAGGTCATCTTCTTTGATCGAGTATGCGAAAGGGAGAAACGGTACGGCAACTACCCCAAGACTATGAAGCTGGGGTGTGTTGGCTAGGTGGTCAATCCGTATGCTACATGGCCAATAGGCAATTTTCCAAGTGGAACCGATCTCAACATGATGGCACGCTCGTCCACGTTTGCTAATTAAACCTAAAAGAAAATCACGTGGCTGTCATTTAATTGGTTGAAATTTGATTTTCTTGGTTTTAGTAATAGGAGCTGCAGACGTGTCTATATAAGCGCTAGAAGTATAGTTCAACCTTCGTCCACTTCCAAAAATCAAGTTTTTTGGCTTATTCATCACCAGAGTTGCATACATTTTCTTATTGCATTAGAACAAAAAGAGCAAAACACTTTGGCAAAAAGAAAATGGTTGTCACAAATACAGCAACTGTCGAGTCCAATTATGACCGGAAAAGTGAGTTAATGGCTATTGACAGGTCAAAAGCCGGCATAAAGGGACTCGTTGATGCTGGATTAGCAAAGCTCCCACAAGTTTTCGTGCATGATCACTTGAAACTTGAGATGGAGTCAGGGCCTACAAACGCCAACGTCGAGATTCCAGTCATTGACTTGGCAGGTGTCAACAATGACTCCACTCGACGGGCAGAGATAATTGACCAAATCCGAGATGCTTGCCAAAAATGGGGATTCTTCCAGGTGGTTAACCATGGAATCCCTGTAACTACCCTGGAGGAGACACTCAACGGTATCCGTAGGTTCCATGAGCAGGATCCTGAAGCAAAAGAAGAGCTCTACTCCCGTGATGATTCCAAGAAGGTCACGTTCAACACTAAAATTGATATGTCACAAGCCCTGACTGCCTACTGGAGGGATACCCTGACTTGTGTCATGGCCCCGCATCCCCCTGCTCCTGAAGAATTGCCTTCAGCCTGCAGGTAATTTAATTACACAATGATATCATCATTATAAAAGATAAAAATCCCATTACTCTTATTATTCTCATATACTACTAGTATTTATTATCCTAATTGTTGGGGCCTTATTTTCAATGCCTTCTTGATCACTTTGGCAGGGAGATTATGATTGATTACACAAACAATGTCATGAACTTGGGGCTTGCCCTATTCGAATTGTTATCAGAAGGTCTTGGGCTCAACTCAAATCACCTCAAGGACATTGGTTGCGCAGAGGGACTTTACATTATGGGTCATTACTACCCTGCATGCCCTGAACCTGAACTGACTATGGGCACAGGTATCCACACTGACAGTGGTTTCCTCACTGTGCTCCTCCAGGACCAAATGGGTGGCCTCCAAGTCCTCTACGACAATCAATGGATAGATGTTACCCCAATCCGTGGAGCTCTTATAATAAACCTGGGAGATCTGCTACAGGCAAGTCCATATGATACATCACTAATTTTATCAACTTTGCTGATACTGTTGTTAGTCCATATGATTTGGTATATTTGGCATATTTTTTTGAATAAAACAACTTTACTCTTGTCCTTTTTTTGCAGCTCATGACAAACAACAAGTTTATTAGCGTCTATCATAGAGTGCTGGCGAAGACTGTTGGCCCTAGGATATCGATTGCTAGCTTTTTCCGAACATATATTCAGCCAGACAACGCCCTGAGAATGTATGGACCAATAAAGGAGCTGCTTTCGGAAGAAAACCCACCACTTTACAAGGAAACCAATGTGGTCGACTACTTCAAATTCAAGCACGTAAAAGGTGTAGAAGGGACCTCAGCCCTGGCACATTTCAAGCTCTGAAAGAATATCAGGATTGACCATCAATAGATGCTTTCATATGGGTCAATAAATTTAATCCCATCTTAGTACGGGAATTAATTGTCAAGTGTCTCTTTCTATTTCCTAGCCTATGCATGTACTTGATAATAAGTAAAGTTCAAGGATGGAAGTCCCCTCCATTGTTGAATATCTGTTAGCGCCAGCTGCCTAGAGATGCTTTTCGTCTCAGCAATTCATCGATCGTACTTGTTTGTTTTTGTCTCCATTTGAGAGTGTAATTTTTTCTTGAATAGTAAAATAAAATAATAGTTTCGATTACATGTATTTTTTCTTGCATTTTTTCTATGATAGACAGGGACAACATTGAGAAAAGGAATTATAGAAAACAAAAACGTTAACCCTAATTTTCCTACTTAATAAATATCGCATATTTCATGGGAGAAAATCAATTACTAGAAAGAAAAAAGAGTAAAAATTAACCTAAAAAATATGATGCTAACTAGGTCGTGTGAGCCATATGCAGGTGAAATTTTCACTTAAGACTTTCTTTTTTCTCAGGGATTAATGCCTACGCCCTATGGCATATACAAAACTCGAGTAGCCACCATATATTTGCGTTTAGCCACCATTTTTTTTGTAATTATTACATAGCCACCATTTTTTTTAAAAAAAAACTCAATACCCATTCAATGTATGAATATCTATAATTACAAAACGAATTCATTATTCGTAATATTTAGGCCTTTTACTTACCCTTTTTACATCTCTAGGACCTTGCTTAACACATTCTTGCACATTTCCAATCATCATTTGATCTCCTTCCATATTCCTAATACACTATTATTACTATTTCCTATCTTCATTAAGAAAAAGATTTAATGGTCCTGGTATTTTCAATGATGTGCAGGTGGTGTAACGTTGAACTTCCACTTCCCTTCGGCAGAATCCTAAGCCCTGAAGAAAGCCTCCTTCATGATTTAAATCAAAAGGCAGCTGATATATACTATTGCAATGATCTACATGCGTTTTGTTCATTTTTGTGGGGATTTAGGCCTAATTTTGAAAACCTTAGTTCTGATTACTTGGTTCTGCTACACATTCTTTTAACGTTCATTTATATTATAGCTGCATCTACCTGCAATAGATTTGTTAATTTCTCATCCTCTTTTAGATGGGATCAACTTGGCAGCTGGGAGGGGGCATCTCAGAATTGTGTGTTTTGATGCATGCTTGGTTTTTGTTTTACCTCTGTTGAGTCTTATTTTCGATCAGAGTGACTTTAAGATTTAAGTTTTGGTTGTTTACTGAAACTATTTTTCGTTCCAATCTGAGGACAGATAACTTTCCCTTATGTGTTTATTCAGCCATTTCCTATTTAATCTCCTCTGCACCATGTCATATTCAGAAAATGTATTAAGCATACTACTTGGTGGAGGACATTTTAGCTTTGCAATCTCTCCTCTAAGTGCCAAGTTTAGACAAGCTATAACGTCTTGGGACAAATTAGGCTTTTGTTAAAACAACCATGGACTATTTGTCATAATGTACTTACTAATTATTGAAATTTGGAAGTTCCTTGATTACTTCTAGTGGACTGATACATTTGGATCATGGTCGCTGGAGGCGCTGCAAGTCTTATTCACACTGATACGGTGAACCCCATCTCAAGTTGGTCCAACATCTGCCAATACAAATTTCCTGGCTAAAAACCTGTTCACAAGGAGGTCAGCTTTTATGTGATTCTCAACTATTGGGAAAAGAGACCTTTGACCGTAATCTCTAATTGCTTCTTGGTTAAAACTTTATCAACCAGGTTTCTTTGGAACTTATTTAGGTTGGAGACCCGGATTATGTAGCAGAACTTGGAAACAAAGTATGGAGGTCCTAGTGGGGAGGAGATTTTGAAGTTAGCCAGGTTCATACTTGATGTATAAATCTTCTTATAATTATTTTCAGCTTCTTCTCCTTCAATTATATAGTATTTAAAATTTCTTCATCACTAAATCAGTGGAAATTAAATCTAAATCTTCTAACAATTCCTGGATGATAAATGAGATGTGTTGATACTGCAGGGTGCCACAGCAAATCCTGATGATCGCAATAGAGCCCTTCTAGTTTGGGTTAACATAGTTAAATTGACAGCGGAACCTTTTAGAGAGAACGTAGGCCATTCACATTAATTAATACAATCAACAATTCAATTTCATACCTTTCCTTCTCCTTTTCCTTTCTCCCAGACATGGATCTTCTCTGTTGCATGAAAAGAAATCAGAGCTTAGAGAAGCAAATGTGCATATTTACTCGGAAGGGGGCGGTCCAAACAATCAAACAGGCTTGGCCAAGATGCAAGCTGTGGGAGAGGAGCTCGGAGTTCCTGTTGAGGGCCTTTTGGCAAATTATTACTGGTGTTCAGTCAATCACATTCTTCACAGCCATCACTAAAGAAATTGATTTTATTCTATCCTTTCGAAAGCATTGTGTTTTGCTTATAGAAAAAGTTTGCACGCTTTATCATCTCTTTTAATATTTTTAGGTAATCAAAGCGAAGAGAAATCAAACTTTAAACATAAGTAATTCATACAAAATCTTATACTTAGAGAGAGAGATAAAATGATTAGAGGGGTTGATTAAATTACCATGATAATTGAATTACTATAAACGTTTAGTTACAAAAATTAAAACTTCCTCAACGTGCCACGTATTTGCACATGGTGACATGATTTGAACGTGTGTCTTGTTGCCCAACTCTTGTCCGGTCTTACGGAACTCCGCCGAAAGCAACTCTAAACCGAAAATGGCGGGTAGCTTGGCCAAAGATTCCTGCATGGAAAATCTAACCACCTATGACAGATTCCTAGAACTCAAAGCCTTTGACGAATCAAAATCAGGCGTCAAAGGCCTTGTCGACACTGGAATCACCAAAATTCCCCGGATTTTCCGCCGGCCAAAGGAGAACCGGAATTCGGTCAAACCAATTTCGACCCAGTTTTCTATTCCGGTCATTGACCTCGAAAACATTGAAAACCGGTGTTATGAGGTGATCGCTGGAGTCCAGAAGGCGGCAGGGGATGTTGGGTTCTTCCAGGTGGTCAACCATGGGGTGCCCCAAAGGGTGTTGGACGAGATGTTGGCGGCAGCGCGTGGATTTCACGAGCTTCCAAGGGAGGTCAAGGAAGGGTATTACACAAGGGAGACGATGAGAAAAGTGAAGTATGGGAGTAATTTTGATCTGTACCAGTCAAGTTATGCCAATTGGAGGGACACTTTGTTCTGTGTTATGGGACCAGAGCCTCTTGACCCACAAGAATTGCCTCTAGTTTGCAGGTACACTGAAATTTCCATTTCTCTTGATATTTGGAAATTGATGATGAAATGATTCAATGCTCTAAATTTTCTTCGTTTATTTGATGAAAATCATGGATGTTATATATATTTTGTTAGAATAGAAACCCTGAAGCTTGGCTATTGCAATTTACAATAACTAATTAAAGAAAGAAAGGAAACTGGACAATCTGAATAAAATTCTAAAACATTAGGCTAGAAAGACTTTGATATCATATTGTAGGACAATTCAACCTGGAAGTACAACAGGATCTTTAATTAGACTATGGGAGCTCAACAATAGGTTTTAATTTAATTTCTAGAAATTCTTAAATAAAATCTTACTAAATGTAGTTAACTTTATTCAAAATAATGAGTGGGAAATCTTGAACATCCCTTGTCCTTCGGAAAGAGAATCCCTCTCAAAGATGCGTGAGCATAACCCATCTTTGTTGTGTATGTTAATATTACGCAGAGATATAACAATGGAGTACTCGAAACGAATTCATAAATTAGGGACAACTTTATTTGGGTTGCTCTCTGAGGCACTTGGGCTAAAGCCTGACCACCTGTTTGGTATGGATTGTCCAAAGGGGCATTGTCTTCTGAGTCACTACTACCCTGCATGTCCAGAGCCTGAACTGACTATGGGAACTACTAAGCACTCTGATCCTGATTTCCTCACCATCCTACTTCAAGACCATATAGGTGGACTCCAAGTTTTCCATCAAAATCAGTGGATTGATGTTCCTTCTGTTCCTGGGGCTTTAGTTGTTAACATTGGAGATCTCTTGCAGGCAAGCTATTGTTTATTAAATTGCATTTTGCCTCTTGTCCATCTATCCATGCATCATCCTTCAGTATTTTTTTTATCATCATCATGTCAGAATTAGGTTCTTGCACATGACAACATGTTCTGGATAGAGAGAGATCTGGGTTATCTTCTTTTGGAATTCAAGGATATCATTCTTTTTCTATAAAAATCTTAAATAGAAAACGGTTCATTGTTCAACAGAGGAAAGCAAGTTAAAACATGTTAACTAACTTGTACGATTTCTGTTTGTTGCAGCTTATATCGAATGACAAGTTCAAAAGCGTGGAGCACCGGGTTTTGGCAAATCATACAGGCCCTAGAGTATCCGTAGCTTGCTTTTTCACTCCTCATTTATACCCCTCAACAAGGATATATGGCCCGATCAAGGAATTGTTATCAGAAGAAAACCCCCCTGTATACCGTGGAGCCACAGTGCAAGATTTCATTAACTACTATGATTCTAAAGGACTTGATGAGAACTCCGCATTAACACACTTCAAGTTGCAAGGGTAGCTTTCAAAAAAAAAGTTGCAAGGATAGCTACCCATATATGGCGTTCGTTGATAATTAATGCTCAAATTACCTGATCTTCAGTTTTCCATTACAACATGGAGGGTTTATGACTGTACTGTGAGCTTTTTTCATGGATTGTTATGTTCACCAATAAATGAAGGATGAGATGAGATGACCCCTCTTTGCATTGAGTTCTTACAAGATAAAATGAAAGAAAACAGAGTCATGGGAGCTTTTTTAGTCCTGCTTTCTACAGAACCAAAATCAATGCCCTCAATGAAATTGTGCGAGTCTTATTTGTCTTTAACTCAAGAAAATGGATGCTTAATTGTCGCAGCAGATCAGCTCAAAAAGTACTGCAAGAACTACAATAAAAGATATATAGTACCTTGTAGAAATGTCAGCCCTCGATGCTATGAATCTCCCATTCGTTTCATTTGTTGAAAATTGTTCTTAATACTTTTTTCCATGACATTGACGTTTACAGCTATAAGGAAAGTCCCTGGAAACGCAAGATTTTTACGTTTTAAATTGTTTTTAAGAAAAGTGTCACCTGGGTTAGTATGTGGATTGCAATGTGATGCAGAGCAGGTTAGGACCAATTCTGCAATCATACATTCAAAACCCGTTGGAAATTAAAAAATCGTTTCAGTCATTGTAATCCATGAGTCATTTTTTCTATTTTTATTCATTTCTTAGTCAAAATTATCTGCAAGAAGTACACGAAAACATAAACAATAAGGTAAGTCAGCACTTGGTGTTCAGAATCTCTCTCTCTCATTCATTTCAGTTGTTGAAAATTGCAGTTACAGAAAACATTTTTCCATGGCATATACCTCAATAATTACAAGGAAAAGTTTCATGTGGGTTAATATGTATATAGATTGAAATGTGATGCAGAGTAGGTTGGGACCAATTCTGCTATCATACGCAACGCCCGTAGGGAATTGAAAACAATCGCTTAAGTCATTGTAATCCATCAGTCGTTTGTCTTTTTCAATTCATTTTGTAGTCAAACTTATCTTCACAAGAAGTGCTTAAATTCTCGGAGGGAGTCTTTTAAATCCTGTAAGAAAGAAGGAGCATATCAGGCGCCAGTGAAAATGGCATCAGAAATCTCAGTGGAGTATAACAGAAGTAAAGAGTTGAAGGATTTTGATGACACAAAAGCAGGTGTCAAAGGACTTGTAGATGCTGGCGTAGTTAGCATCCCCAAGATTTTCATACGACCAGCTGAGGAGCTTGCTGAGGAACTGAATTCCTGCCGGACAAACTGTGAAGTTCCAATCATAGATCTAACCAACATCCAAGAAGGTAGCCGGCGTAAGGAGATTGTAGACGAAGTGAGGGTGGCATCAACAGAGTGGGGCTTTTTCCAAGTAGTTAATCATGGGATCCCTTTAAGCGTGCTGGGAGCGATGATTGATGGGGTGCGCAGGTTTAACGACCAAGATTTGGAGTCGAAGAAAGAGTTCTATTACCGTGACCCCACAAAGAAAGTGAGGTTCCACTCTAACTTTGATCTATATGCATCACGAACTGCTGACTGGAGGGACACTTTGACCCTTTCTTCCCTTGATTCCGGTCCTCCGCCTGAAGAATTGCCAGAAGTGTGCAGGTAACTGAAAACTAACCTAATTTTTTTCTTTGTTACCTGCTTGTCAGTCAATTCGGACCCTGAATCACTTTTGATTAAGCTGAATATCTCAGATTATTTGGTCATTAAATCTTTTTTTGTTATCATGATAATATCGAAATTTTAAAATTGGTCAGAATCTGTCATATGCTTTAGATTTTTATGACCAAACCATAACTACATGATTAGTGGGACTTGAGCCAATATAGGAGCATAGATTAGTACTGAATATTCCTAATATCTCTCAAAAATCAATGCTACAGTTGTACTACTGAACTATTATGTAAATTTGTCTATTTATCTCAGTTTTGCTGTAGATGTTTCTTGCTCTGTTTGTTTATATTTGCAGAGAATCAACATCAGAGTTTACAAAGTATATCAGAAAATTAGGAGAGACTTTGTTTGAGTTGCTATCAGAGGCTCTTGGGCTTCAAGCAGACCACCTTGTCTCATTGGGATTTGCTAAAGGGTGTAGCATTGTGTGCCACTACTATCCAGCTTGCCCCCAGCCGGAACTGACTTTGGGAGTAAGGAAGCATGCAGATCCTGGCTTATTGACTGTGCTTCTGCAGAACGAAATCAACGGCCTCCAAGTCCTTCATGAGGGCCAATGGTTTGACGTTCACCCCGTTCGAGGAGGCTTGGTTGTAAATATCGGAGATCTGCTTCAGGTTTGCTTCACATGCTTCTGCTTCATTAAACTTTCCTTTTCACATTAGCCACTAACTATTTACGCCGTCATGGTAGATTGTATCAAATGACAAGCTCAAGAGTGTCAAGCATAGAGTAGTCGCCACTCATGTTGGACCAAGAATTTCTGTGCCATGCTTTTTCTCAGGACATTCTAGCTTGCTCGATAAGCCTTTCAGGCCAATCAAAGAGTTGACATCAGAGGCAAATCCTCCTCGATACAAAGATGTCGTGTTAAGGGAATATGTTGCCAGGTTTTTATCTGGCTCACTTGATGGGAAGCCTCCTATTGATTACTACAAGCAATGAATATAGATTACCGTAAGCCATTCAGCTAACTATCAATGCCAAGGAATGATATTTCCAATGGCAAGCCAATCCCGAAGCAGGTTAAGCATTTAAGCATTTGTAGTTTGTGTGGAGTCTTACTAGCTTCTATTAGTTTGTGTTGGTCATGTCTAAAATTACTATACTCTGTGACATGGACACCCCCCCTCATATTTTGTCAATAAAATAGCTCTATTTCTTATGGCATGTTAAATTAATCTTTAAGTATTAAACAAATTTCAGAAAGGGATACAGAAAGATGCCAAGAACTAAAGAACACCCTCCTCCAGCCCACAAGCCTCGTTCCACTCCGTTCTCTGTCACAAATTAGATTCTCTGGTTTCTGATAAATGATCACCTCGTCAACTGGTTGAATTCCCCGCTTACAAGTTTCTGCTCTGCAAGCCTTAAAATAACATGCAGGCAGCTGTGCTCATTAAAACATAGCAGAAAATTAAAATTGAAAGGCATTTTATTCGTGCAAATGAATTGATAATGATCAACATTCATGAGTTTTTCTAAAAGGTAGGAATCAGCATCCACTTCAATCAGTTGATTGGTCTTGATTTTAGAGTAAAGTTTATCAGAATGACACTGTGACAACTTGTGTTTGTAATCAAGTTGTACAAGGCATGGCCTGCTTCTAGATTCATTCGTTTAAGGTACAATACACATCCTACAGGGTGAAAAGCATGGCTGAGCAAGAAAAATAGCCTTATCCCATAATTGATTAACTGCCTTTGTTTAAGTCTCTTTCTACTTCTTGTCAAATTACCCTCCCTCATGGACAAGACAGAGAGTCATAAAGTAGACAGATGAAGATAGATATGATCAACTTGGATTTTATATTTACAAATTGATCAGAATATTAACCTGGATTGAGAAATGTGCTCATATGTTTGATCAGAACATTTCAAAGGTTTTTTTTTTTTTTTTTGAAAGTTAAATTTTCATTAACTGAATGAGAGGGCACCTTGTTGCTCTTAACTTTTATTCCACCTTGTGTTATCCCACATTTATATAAACATATTTTTCCTTTTTTTTTTCTCCTTGTCTCTCTTTTTATTTTTTTATATATTTTATATAGTTTTCATTTTGTCCTATAATATATATACACTTTGTTATGATTAGATTTTCACCTACATCAGCTCATTGACCATGGTGGCCATGCCTTCTATCCATCATCCCTTAATCATCACTTCCACTAACATTACCTCATCCACTTTCAACCTTGCGATCGACCACACTTTTTCCTACCAATCAGCAGCAGGGAAGTGTGATCATCTTCAAGGAACGCACTTCCCCGCTCCCCCCACTACATTGCTTAATTGGGATACATCTCCCACAAGTTCCACCCCGCTACATTTCCTTTCTTTTTTTTTTTTTTTTTTTTGAGTCTACTACCTTACCTCACCGGATCCGGAACGATCCCCGGGACCAATAACACCGAGCAAGATAAAAAATCCCTCCTGGCACTCATCGTCGCCTTAGCCTATATCCCTATCGCAAGAGTTAGCTGGCAAGCATCCGAATCCATCCACAACCACCATGTCTTGTGTTCTGTAAACCTGCACGATACAAAACCTTGCGGCGCACCTAGTCCACAAAAAGAAGCAATCAATGGAAAGTATAAATCACACAGTAAACCACTTGGTACTCAAGGTTAACAGCCAACCTCTACCACCCTGCCTCCGCGGGCCCGGCCAATATCCCTAATTACCCCCTTACCCCCTCCTCTTAAAAATCCCCAGATTCATGGAAAGCAAGCATTAATGCATCCCGGACTGCATCCCCGGATTTGGCAAGACTGTCCGCAGCATAATTTGCCTCGCTTAAAGTATGTATTACATCCCGACTCCTTCCCTTTGCTTTCAAGGCGTCAATTGCAAGCATTATAGTTCTATGGGAGAGTCAAGAGGTTTAGAGCGTCACTTTACTGTATTGGTAGAATCACTCTCAACAATTGGATTATGCGACAAAACCCATTTGGATGCGACAAAAATTGTGAGAACCTCCTTAACTGTCGACATTGCCGCCCAGCCCAGTTTGCATCTCCCAACATTTCAAAGGTTGATTAGTTTAAATACAGAAGTTTTATTTCCCAAGTAATTGGCTTTGACCGTTATGTTTCATTTTAAACTTTTTCAATACCTTCCATTTCTTTAACGTACGTCATACTTCATCTTATAGACGAAGTGGCAAGCTTACCTTCCATAAAGGGATCTGAACTAGCAGTGGAAAAAACTCATCTCAACTTGAAAGAGAGAATGAGTTTTTCAAATACTGGAGAAATGGCATCCCCAACCTCAGTTTACAACAACAGGACTGAAGAGTTGAAGGCTTTTGATGACACAAAAGCTGGCGTCAAAGGACTTGTAGATGCTGGCATAGTTAGCATCCCCAAGATATTCGTACTACCTCCAGAGGAGCTTGCTGAGGAACCAAATTCCTGCCAGAAAAACATTGAAGCTCCCATCATAGACCTTAACAACATCGAAGAAGGTAGCCGGCGTAAGGAGATTGTAGATGACGTTAGGATTGCATCGGAGAAGTGGGGATTTTTCCTAGTAATTAATCATGGGATCCCTTTAAGTGTTCTGGATGAGATGATTGATGGAGTACGTATGTTTAATGAGCAAGATGTGGAGGTGAAGAAAGAGGTCTATAGCCGAGACACCAGGAAGAAAGTGAGATTCAACACTAATTATGATCTATATAAATCACGAGCTGCTGATTGGAGGGACACGCTGACCATTTCTTTGCTTGCTGTCGATCTTGACCCTGAGCTATTGCCAGTGGTGTGCAGGTAAATAATCTAATTTGTTAGTTTTGTTACCTGTCTGGATTCATCTCTCACACTGAATCACATTGTTAAGTGTTAATGATAAATTCTCTACTCAAAACTGTAGTATATATGTAATGATCCTGATGAATGCAGCGCTTGAAGCCATCTTCATTTTGTTGGATTTTTTCAGCAAATAATATGCATGAAAATAAGAATCTAAGTCTTTAGCAGTTGGATTAAATTGGGCTAAAGTTCAAATTGGATTATGGTTATGTTTTCAAGTTTTGGTTGATCTTGTAATTTAAATAAATTAATAATATATAATTATATTATTATTTAATAAAAGTACTTTGCACTTCCAGTGGCAGTTGACTAATAAATTATTTTAATTCAAGTTTAATTTTTGAATTAAACAGTTGTTAATTAACTTTTAATTGTGCCAACAAATTTCTCTGTACAAAAAGAGCAGATATGTTTGTAAAAAAGACATTTAATTGTGTTTAAATAAGATTCTTCAGGTTAAAAAAATATACAAAAACAACTTTCATTCAATCTCTCATTCACTTAATATTTTTTCAGATTACTTATATATTGTTTTGTTATAAAAAAATACTAAAAAAGTTAAATAATTTTATTCTACATCAGTGAGTATTCAGTGGAATGATTTTGTCAATACAAAATATAATCAAACACGAGGTTTCATTATATTTTCGATGTTTAATAGCATAAAACCCTCTTGCACTCCAATAATTAATGGAAACAAGTATAACTTTAAGAATAGTAATATTGATGCAGGCTTTAGAATCATTTCATAATTTTCTGTATTTTCATTCATGTATTCCAACACATTTTTCTTTCTAGATCATTAGTTATCTCTGTAACTACTCGTTAGAGGATGGTATACTCATCTCCGATGCTGGAATATTTAAGTAGATGGTTCTTGTACTATTTGTTTAAATTTGCAGAAAATCAACACTAGAGTATGTTAAGCATATCAGAAAATTAGGAGACACTTTGTTTGAGTTGCTATCAGAGGCTCTTGGGCTTCAAGCAGACTACCTTGGCTCGATGGAATGTGCTAAAGAGGGCACCCTCGTGTGCCACTACTATCCAGCTTGCCCCCAGCCGAAACTGACTTTGGGAGTAAGCAGGCATGCGGATCCAGGCTTCTTGACTCTGCTTATACAGAATGAAATCAGCGGCCTCCAAGTCCTTCATGAGGATCAATGGTTTGATGTTCATCCCATTCAGGGAGGCTTGGTAGTAAATATTGGTGATCTTCTCCAGGTTTGTTTCTGATGCTTCTGCTTTCATTGAACTTGCCTTTTTACAAAGCCACTAATTTTAATGTCGTTACCTTATAGATTGTATCAAATGAAAGGTTCAAGAGTGTCGAACATAGAGTAATTGCCAACCATGTTGGACCTAGGATCTCTGCCCCATGCTTTTTCGCAGGACCTCTTAGCATGCCTGAGAAGACATACAGTCCAATACAAGAGTTGACATCAGAGGCAAATCCTCCACGATACAAAGAAATCCCGTTAAGGGAGTATGTTGCCAGATTTTACTCTAGCTCACTTGATGATGAGAAGTCTCCTTTAGATTATTACAAGCCATGAAGGTTAAGCGCTTTTTTTATTTTTACTTTTTTATATGAGAAATCCCGTCATGCTTTTTTTTCATATGAGAATGAAAAGAAGGTTAAGCTTTTGTAATTTTTTTCTCGCTAGTTTTTATCTGTTTATGTGGTCATGTCTATGCAACTTTATACTATGACTATGCTAATTTGTTCAATAATAAATGACTGGGAAGTTCCCCCTGTAAAGGTAAAGATTAAGGAAGTTTTTTTTTTTTTTTGAGAATATTAAGGAAGTTAATTGATACTGCATATAGTTTTTGGAACTATGGTAATTTATGGTAGTTTGAGGAAGAAAATAAGTTATTTCACATTGTTAATCACAAAATTTATGAATTTAACTATATAAAAAACAATTATCAGATTGTCCAATTAATTAATTATCTAATAAATACTAAGGGGTAGAGGATTTTCATTAAAATGTAAATTGGTGTTCAGTAAATAACAATTTAGTCTTATGATTTTGAAAATTATTTTAATTTAGGCTCTTCAACATTTTTGAAAATTGTTTTTATTTAGTTCTTTTAAAATTTTTTGCACAAATTGACGATGAAGATTCTGACGCCAACACCAAACAAGATCGCTAGCAAACATATCAAAGTTTTTACCACCACGCCTAAGTCTGGACTTTGGATTATCTATTTCTTTTTTATCTTGGTCGCGAGCAACCAATAGTTGGTCAACAATCTCTAGCAATTGGTCACCAATTGCCAACAGTAGGAAGCCGATCACCAGTTGGTGGCAACCGGTCTCCGGTTTTTGATTTTTTAAGGGAGGAAGGTGAGAGGAGAGAGAGAAAAAAAGGAGGTAGAGAAAGGGAAAGAAAAAAAATGAGAAAAAGATGTTTTTATAATTAGAGTTTTTTAAAATGTAAAAAATTTCAAACTGATATAGTTTCGGAGAAATAAAGGAAAAAATAATAATAAATAATTAGAAGCAAAGGCTAGAAGCATGATGTGATTGTTATAAGTCTTTGGTTAGAACCTCAGCAAGCACACATCCTTGCGAGTTTGGATACTTTGACTATGATATCAATGAATTATAAGATACGCTTGAACAGAGGTCAGGCAAAGGCAGCTTAAAATTTTCATCTTTTATTAAGACAGCATGGAAATTAAATTATGAAATTTCTAACTAGACACATTATTTATTTGGTATTTCTGGCACGTTGTCTTCATCTATATGTGGCTCAACAGAACCTGTCAGGCAGCTGACATGAACATTCACTAGGAAAATTGAAATGACAGGCATTTGAGGACCAGAATCGATTTTATCTAGAAAGATGGAGATGTAGAAGCAGCATTTCATGTCTTTTCAAGGTGATTAAAGCTCATACTATAAATTATACTACACATCTTCAGGTATGGGGATCCAGATACAAGGCTTGGTTTTATGCCTAAAATTTGCTTGATAGTACTAGAAAAAATAATACTAAAAATGATCAATCTCACTTTGGTAAATTCGTAATGATATTGTTTGAAAATTAAACACATCTGGCGTTTCAGAAACTTGACTGAAATCCCCCGTTTGCATCTACGACAATCATCTATATGCCTTAACAAAGCCACCTAACTGAAATAGATCCCATTTGCAGCTCTAACCCCATTTTTTTAAAAAAAAAAGAAAAAAACCATTGGCAGACTTATGTTTTGTCTTAAAAAGTCTACTTTGCCTATAAGTTTCGAACACATAGACTGGTGGTTAGTCGATACTTCCAAGGACTGCTAACATTGATTTCGTTGAATAATTAAAGAATCCTTGTCTTTACTGATCTGAATCACTGTAGGTGGCCACTCGGCCTTCTGGCGAGTGCTAAAGCTTGCGTCGTCTATTCTTCAATGCATGTATTTCTTTGTCGCAACTTGGTTAATCAAATTACAACCCCCAATAAATTTTCTTTCATTTCTACTTTTCCCCGTCCAAAGGTTAAATAATTATATAGATTCAAAGTGAACTCAGCTGTCACTAGTAGGGACATTTGGTCCATGTCTGCCATTGTGAGAGGCTTATTAGTTAAGCTAGATGCAGATTTAAGTTTCAACAAGTTCAATTTTGTAATGTATATGCAAAATGCCATAAATTTTCACCTGGAGAGCAGCAAACTTTGAAGTTCTGAAACCAGAAAAAAGATGAATACTAAATTCAGGATCAGGCCCACAATAGTCAGTACTTGATCCTCAATTGCAGTTCAAAAAACATTAAAACATTGTGCTAAATTCCTGGATTCAAGCCTCAAATATGAATATTCAGGTTTCTAAGGCGGCCATCAAGAAGGATTAGTTAATTTCCACCGGCGTTAGGCTTGAGGCTCGGAGAGAACAGGAACTTTTGTCCGATCCGGGAACATCTTTTGTCTAATCAGAAGGTCAATGTGAGTTCTGGACTTTGCAAATGTTTTTATTGCTTTTTAGGGATGCTTACGTGCTGCCTATTGAAGAATTACTAATTAAATATCATTAATTTCATCGAATCATGTAATTTTTTGTTAAAATATTGGAACTAGCTAATCAGACCGAGGAACAAGAGCAGAACACGTTTCCGAGTAGGATGTCATACATATAAATATCAGGGGTACTCAGAGTCATACCTCCGCTTCCCTTCGAACTCAAAATTGAAAAGACAGAAACCTAAGAGAGACCATTTAGCAGCTTCTGATTATTTTTAATCATCATTAGAAAATATCATAATTGCGTGTACAGAGAGGAGAAATAGAGATCTTAGGCAATGGCAAAAATGAATCAGATTGTGACAGAAAGAAAGAACTTACAGCTTTCGATGACACAAAGCTTGGTGTCCAAGGACTGGTGCATTCCGGGGTAATGAACATCCCCAAAATGTTCCTCAGATTAGCCAACGAGCTTGCTGAGGAATTGAATCATCCCCAGACTCACATTAGACTTCCTGTCATAGACCTTAATGGTCTTTTAACTGATCAACGCAGGAAGATAGTTGATCAAATCCGGAGTGCATCAGAGGAATGGGGCTTTTTCTAGTTGGTGAACCTTGGGGTACCTCAAAGCGTATTGAACGGATTAATAGATGGGGTACGGCAGTTTCATGAACAAGATCTTGATGAAAAGAAAGAGTTCTACTCACGTGATCGGGCAACAAGAGTGAGGTTTAACAGTAACCACGATTATCCGATGGAGCTGATTGGAGGGACACGTTGTCCGTTTCCATGCTCACTTCGGATTATGTTGACCCCAATGAAAAGCAATATGCAGAGAGTACTCCCAAGCCGGGTACCAAGAATTTCTGTTATATGCTTCTTCGAGGGGCATGTGGCTCCGCCTGCAAGGCTCTGCGGCCCGATTAAGGAGCTGACTCTGACGGTTCCAAGTACAGAGGGCTCCTTGTAAGTGAATATGTTTCAAGATTTTTCACCAGAGGACTTCATGCAAAGCCTAGCCTTAAGGAATACAGGCTGTGAAAGCTAGAACTCATCCAAAGCAGAAAAACTGGTTGTCTGCATGGCGCTTGGTCAAACCAATAAACAATGAAGCAAAACTACACCTGCAATTTTTCATTTTACTTTTGTATTTTCTTGGCTTTGTTAGACTCATGTCCTCAGTAACTAATAAGAGTATAGCTAGATGTTACGCATCTGAAAATCCCATTCAAGTTTGGAGGATAACTCTGTGCTAGGAAGCTGTCCAATGATTGATTTGTGCAGTAAAATACCGGACTGAATTTGCAATAATACGACCTAATTCTCTAAACATTTTTTTAAAAAATTTTACAGCTCAATATTTATAAAGTTGTTATGTATTTATTCAGTTATTTAGAACTTAAACTTATATATTTAAAAAAAATAAAAATTACTTTCAAGTATTTGATTCAACGATAAATATATATATTTATTTAAAAAAGTAAAATCGAACTTCTTTTTTCTAAATCTAAATATAAATAAATTTACAGATTCTGAACTAAAACTATAAAGCTGTGCCTAGATAGCAAGATCAGTCCATTTAAGTTGCACGTAGGGATTTTACATGAAACTAAATAATTATAATATATGTTCATGAAAGATAATGATTTCACTAAGATGTAAATTATCTTTTCTGAATATTTAAGAAAATAAAAAGAATAAATAGCAAAAACATTAAGGAGATAAAATCTAAAACAAATTAAGAAGGAAACAAATGAAAATGTTTTTAATAATTTCTTTAGAAAATAAAATGTGATTATATTGATAAAATATTGCTTCGTCTTTTTCTTTTCACATATAATTAATATTAAAAAAAACCCATTACCTAATTAAAAATTACATTAAATTATACAATGAATTAAAAAAAAAACATGCATTCTTCCCATCGCCTTTTCATTTGTAGTCATAAAATTGTAAATTTAGGATCAATTAATGTATACTTTACCAATTATATGGTAGTATTAAATTAGAAAGTGAAAGAAAAAAAATGATTGAGAAAATATAGATAAGTGAAAGCCTTATCCAAAATCCAAACCTAATGTCAGCATTATCATTAATGTGGGGCTTATTTGAACAAAAACAAAAAGTTAAATACAAATCAGTGAATTACCCATTGTTGTACTGACAGAAAAGAAAAAGAAAAAAAAAGGCTAAAGCGTCGTAAGCACGCAAAGAAAGTCGCGTGAGACATCATTAGTTTACAGTTTACACTTCACCCACTGAGATGAAGTTTCTGTTCAGGCATAGTTAGGTAGTTGAAACTTGAAAGTATTTGATGCGTTTCTGTTAAAAATAGAAGTGACAAGACTTTTGTCTTGTAATAACAATATTGGCAATAAACCTGTTTTTTTCTAATGATTTTTTGGTTTGACAATTGTTTTCCTTTTTCTTAAGTTTGTTTCTTGTTCCACTTGTTCATGTCATTCCTCTCTTTCTTTTGTCTTTTTTTTTTTATTGTACGGGTTCTACAAATTCCATAATTTAATTCATAAGTAACATAACCCTGAGAAAGTTTATCATCAAATCTTCCAATCTTAGTTTCTGGGTCCTTTTTATTTGTCTTAAAAAGGCTGGTTTTTCATTTTATATGGTTTGTTCTATGTTTAGATGATCTATGGGGATTTAATAAAAGAGTGTTCTTTGGATTTGGAGGTAGAATAAAAATGAGGGTATTTCCTGGAAGTCCAGGGACGCTGACTAGCCTCCTTTTGAGGGTTGCACAATGTGTTTTTGCAGCTGGGTCAATTGCTTCCATGGCTACTACTTCTAGCTTCTTCAATTTCACAGCTTTCTGGTATTTTCCTTTTGCTCTTTTATAGTTTCTTGCTGAATTTATTTTACCCGTAATTTTTCCTTTTTGGAGTTTGTTTCTAAGGCTACGCTGTATATAGCTAGGATCATAATTTCCTGCCTTTTGCTTTTAATTGTAATTTCTATCTTGTGCTCGGAAAAGTTAAGAAGAAGATCATGTTGGGTTTGGAATCCTGCAGAGTGCAGAGTTTTTTGATAAGTTTGCAAATTTTGAATGGGCTGATCTGTCAATATTTATTTTTGTCTTGATCCTGCAATAAATTTCGGATTCTCTGTTGAGCCTACTGATAAAGTAGTTGAAAAATATGTTGGTATATCATTCAATTGTGAGGCTGAATATCTGCTTTCTTGCTGTATATTGTAACAGTGAGGTGAATATATATAGTTGAGAAATAAGCTGCATTTTCTAAAGAATTTTCTGTATAGTAACTAAATTAGGAATTTTTTTTGATGAATTAGAGATTATAATGCTGGTAATTTTGCAAATGTTACCCAGTTTTCATCCTCCTTATCAAATTGTTGAATTTGTGACAAAGAAGTGGTGGACTGGTGACAGCTTATGTGTTTTTCCTGACTCATATAATTGTATTAGGGACTATTTGATCATTTTTCTTATATATCTCCATCTTATTGTGTCTCTCTGGAATAAGTAATAGGGAATTCAGGTTGGGTATTTGGTACACATGGATTAGAGAAAATGAAGGGAAGATAGAAATTGATTCTTACTTCACTCATTGTCGCAGATTCTATGCTAGATATTATTTATTAAGGGATGATATATGGCAAATTTTTCTTTGCTTCTGCTTGTGCATAAATTGATAGACGAAAATGTACAGTTGCTTCAGTGTGGATGCTTTGCTTATGAGGAATTAATCCAGTATAAGTTAGATCTTGCTCTTCTGTCTTTTGCATCCTCTTAATGCACAGTATTAGGGCCAAGTATATGAGAACAGGGTTGTGCTTTGTGAAGTCACAACTGCTGATTATATTTCCTGATTACTTAGCACTTAATAACAAGTTGAGATATAATGTAGTAGGTTTAAGCTTATGATGATAAAATCTTCATCATCTTTTGAAACAATAGAAGGGATGATTTATGCTACTTCTCATAGGCATGATATTAGTTTGATTTTAGTTTGAAATTTTGTTGTCTGAGGTGTGATCAAATGTTTTATGACTTAAGCAAATTGACTAACCAGAAGTGAGACCTGAATGGTTCATGTAATTAACGGAATTCCACTATTTTAAGTATCTAATTCAAGTGCTGGAAATTTTTGTTGAGTTACTAGTCCCTACGAATAAGCATTCTAATCTTAGCTGCATTATTTGTGGTTCGCTGGCTCTTAATGGACCATCAAACATATCTATTTTCGTATCTCTGCTATCACTGAACTCCATTTGCTGTTTCTGCAATCTTATCACCAATTGGTGCAACCTCTAAGAATACCAAATGCATATATAGGGATTTCCATTCCTAAATTTTTCCCCTTAGTCACTCATATATTGTTTCTTAAGTAGTTCATATAGACTACTTCAGTGATGGAAAAACTTTAAATAGTTGGCCATTCACAACTTATGGACAAGGCAACCAACTGTGAACTTGGTTTTATCACCAGCAATTATCTTAGATATATTCCTCGGCACTGATATGGGGCTATAATCATTGGGTTATAGTTGGATAAATCTTACTGGCTTGCATATGTATGTCTCAGTCTAGAAAAACTAAAGATTTGTTTATGAAAACCCTCTTGCTTTTGCAGCTACCTGATTGCTTCAATGGGATTGCAAGTTGTTTGGAGCTTTGGTCTTGCATTACTAGATGGAATTGCCTTGGTCAAAAAGAAGGTCCTTCATAATCCCGTTCTAGTCAGCCTTTTTGTAGTCGGAGACTGGGTCTGCCTCTTTGGAACCTCTGAACCTTCTTGAATTTTTCATGAATTTCATTTATTTAAGTCACATTGTTATTAAATTTTACACAGGTGACAGCTACATTATCTCTGGCTGCAGCTTCTGCATCAGCAGGCATCGCAGTATTGTACTTTAATGACTTGGGAAATTGCAAATTTGGAGAAGAATGCCAAAAATATCAATTGTCAGTTGCCTTGGCCTTCCTCGGTTGGATAGCAATTGCAATATCATCCTTAATTATGCTTTGGCTATTGGCTTCAGGTTAAACCATTTGTTGTACAGGATTTTGGTTTTCTTCCACCTTCAAGAACGTGTTAATCTCAGAAATTTTGATCTTCTCATAGTGTCCATACAAAAGAAAAAAGTGAATATAGTTTTCTGATACTCAGCATTGTTTATTTCTTCATTAGGAATCATTTTTTTGGCTTCTGGTGGTGGCAAATAAAACATCAGTTTTGTGGATTTGAAAGTAAATAGATATGGAAATTCCTCCTTTCTAAGCAAACTAGTTGAACTACCAAAATAATTACTTATTTATGATACAAACATTTTTTTATTACTTTTTCTGGAGATGGGATGAGGCAAACATCATTATTTTGTCTATATCATGTGAATTTTAGTGGCTGAAAAGTCGAAATTCAACCGCAGTGGGTTTTGGTGAATTGGTTGCTCAATCATGCTCTTACCAACATGCTTAGACGGCAAGGCATGAAAGTTATGCCCCCTTTCTTGTCCATATTTCTTGTATAGAATGATGGACTTGCCATTTGTATGCTTGTGGGTACCCGCCCTTCCATCAAAATGTATCTGGCTGCAACTACAGAATCGTCTCTTTTCATGACAGCTTGTATGCTGAGAGCTCAAATATGGTTGGCCACTGTATGCTTGTCCCACTTCTTTTTCTTGCTGTGGTTGGAGTAGAAAAATGAATTAATATTTTCAAATTTTGTGATGGAAAATCAGTTTTGCTCAGATGCCAATTACACCAACAACTTTGTATCCATTTCACATTGCATTTGCTTTGTCAAGAGCCTAAATGCAATGCCGAAAAGGGCCCTTTCCGTTTCAAAGTGGTTCCCCTGCTCAAGCCTTGGTAGAAGAAATGTTGGATCAACTTACTGCTCTACCCCACCATCATGCATTTGATCCTTAACCATTGAATTTAATATTCCACCTTTTTCTTTTTCTTTTCAATACAATTAACATTTCAAAGTTACCCATCAATTATCATTGTTTCTAATCGTTTGACTTTTAAACCTACATGCAAGCCGTGAGACTCTACAGTCCGTGAATCATGACTTGTGATTTTCTTGAATTTGGTTCCACCAAAGATAAGCCTTAGCACTAGAAAAAAATGTAGCTAAAGAACTTCTATTTTAGACTTATATTCTATACTTGTAATGTTGTAGCATCCATGAATTTCTGGTTGTAAGATGGAAAAGTTGACATAAAAACAAAAGTAATGGCAACCAAGCCAAGATGTTGACTCAGCCCACTAAGTGCTGGAGACTAGAGTCACTATAGAGCCTTGAACTTCATTAATTGAAGCATTTTCATTGTGATTTTTCCACCTTTTGGCTGAATTGCGTGACGTGCTTCAATTATTTTTACCATAATTTGCTAGTATTGATGGGTTGACATCCAAGTGCTAACAAAGATGGCGTGGTCCATCATTTTTCTAAAGATTTATGATTCCCTGAACGCTGAACCCAAGAAAAGCAACATTTTAATGGCTATTGGACATATAGCGTAGTGCATGCTTAGTTTCCAATATGCTATATATGAATTTGAAGAAATGCCTCGTTTGTGCCAACTCTTTTTATCTTTATATATCCAGTGCAGTGTTGAATAGCTATACTTGCATGTTTTCATATTTACTTATTTCACCATATGGGGCTGTTCATTTAACTGATGCTTAACTAATATTTTCACTAAAAGGTAAAAATTAAGTAGTTTTAAGCTGTAAAATTTCATCTTTGTTTGACAATGACATAGCAAAACAGAATCCGACTCAATCTCAGCTTTTTTCAACTTGCATGCAATTGGATATATCCTTTGCGATGCGCTTCATCTTTTTCCATTGACAGCAAAGAAACAATCTCAACTAGTTCAATGTTGAAGAACCGAAAATGTCAAATCAGTTTTACACAAATGGCAAATGCAAAAACACAATGCACATCTTGACATCGACACACTGCAGCAGGCAACATAGTACATTGAAACGTCATGACAGAGGGCAGTTAAATGCAGGGCTCGAGTCTCCCCACTGGCTTTGGCTGCTTTCATATGCATACAGTTCTGCGGGAAAGACTGCTGAAATTTTCGAGGCTGGTCATAGTCGGAATCATTCCAGGAGAACCAGAGTCAGTTGTAAGTGCATTGATGCTCTATGACTCTCTCCTTCAACATTTCAGATGTATATATTTTGCAGTTTTTTGTTGTTAATTTTTTACATTAATATCAATTCAAATTGTTCTTGATGCTTCTTGTTTAAGTCTTCTTCCTTTTTTTTTTCTTTTCTGGCAAACCTACTTTGCAGCTTGAAATTGCAAGTTTTTGATTTAGTATTGTAAAACGAAAATAAACTAAAAAAAAAAAAAGAAAAACCCTGTGTGTCTAGTCTGTTATTTGTGGATGGAGACTCAAATTAAGTTATAAAACTAATTTAAGCTGTAGTATTGCTATCTCTTAAGTTGACTGGCAAAACAAAGTGCCGACTCAATTAATAAGTTACCTCTTCCTGTATATCCACAGTCATTATTTGTTAGACATTGTTGCATGCATGATTTCATGAAGAATTTTTTAGTTTTTTTTCCTTAAATTTGGTTTAATGATCAAAATTCATAGCTCGAAATCACCAAATTGAAATTAAAATAATAAAAGAGAGCTTTGAAGCTCATAAATAAAAATAAAATCAAAAGACATTCATCAATCAATGATTCTTTTTGATTTTATATAAATTGAAAATTTATGGGTGAGTAACAAAAAACTTGTTATGATACTTTTCAATCCCACATTAGATATAAATGTAACTGTTAAAACCTATATAAGGGCGTAAGTCAATTACTCAAACTTCAAAAAATCGCATGGTTTAAGTTTGAAAAGTTTTTAATTCCAAACAAATTATTTAGTTTAAGTTTGAAAAGTTTTAGAGTATGGACTTGAGTCATTACGTGATTGCCATCACACGCAAAAGCAAATACGTGAAGAAAAGGTTCATTAGTTTTCATGATTGCACAAATGGAAGCAGATAATAATAGGGATTTCATTGATAAGGTGTAAAATGTGATATGCTAGCATGTTTTCGTGATTGCACAAATTGAAGCAGACACCGATAGGAATTTCATTGATAAAGTGTTAAAGGTGAAATGCTAGCATATTTTCATGATTGCACAAATTGAAGCAGATACTGATAGGAATTTCATTGATAAGGTGTAAAAGGTGATATGCCAGCATAACATATTAAAGAATCTGGCATCACTTGTCTGAAGCTTGAAGCATATTGCTATTACAGTTGCTTGGTAACCATCCTTTTTTTTTCCTGTGTCTCCTATCTAATAACCTGTCTGAGTTATGTGAGTGAGAGACTTCGAAAATCCAAGGTTACGAGAGCATGAGAATAATTCTTCTTTTTGCCATCTGGCTTAATTAGGGAATCAATTTAGATAGAATTTTAGTCAAGAACATGATGCTAACAACAACATGCAACAAGAATTGAAATAAGAACAAATCTGCCATTACTTTTTTGAGTGTACAAATACTTGTTTGCTCCTTCAGCTTGTGAAGAAGTGATTAGGCTGGAGACTATGGCCCAGAGAGCAGGCTCAGGTTTAGACATTTACAGAAGGTTCCAGCCACATCTCCTCATGGTACTTGCTCAGATTGGCTATACTTTCCTCTATATTATCACTGAAGCTTGCTTTAATCATGGGATGAATCCTCATGTCCACATAACATATCGACACATTATAGCTGGCATTGTGATGCTCCCTTTTGCCTATTTCCTGGAAAGGTGCATAAATATTCATCATCATGTAGATATGACTTGTGTGCCAATCCTTCCTGAAAATATTTGCAATCATGTTTTATGTTGATATGCGCAACTTCTGTTCTTGCCTTGGTGCAGAAAAACAAGGCCAAAGCTGACATTCGCCCTTTTTATCGAGATATTAGTTCTGTCCATCCTTGGGTAAGGATGTCTTAAAAGTTATATCCACATTTCAGTAAAAACCAAAACAAACTAATCAAGTTTATGTTTCATCCAATTACCACAGGGTGAGTTTGACTCTCAACATGTATTTTGCAAGCTTGAGATATACCTCTCCAACTTTCCTTGCAGCAATTGTCAACACTGTTGCTTCTTTGACATTCATAATTGCAGTTGTGCTCAGGTTGGTATTCATCTTGATCAATAAATTAGCAAAGCATCCATGACTATAACCATCAGTTCATATCTAGGATCAACTTCATGCAGGTTGGAGGTTGTTGATCTTCAGAATCCTCGAGGAATAGCCAAAGTTCTTGGGACCTGTGTCTCCTTGGTTGGTGTAACGACGATGACATTGTACAAAGGTCCTGCCATAAAAAATCCATGGCATCCTATGATCCATATTCAAGGAAAGTCCGTCATTCATGAGAATTGGGTGAAGGGTTCAATTCTTACTGTTGCAAGCTGCATAACTTGGTCTATATGGTACGTCATGCAGGTAAAAACCTATGCCTTGACCAAATTAAAGCTCCACGAGACACTATAGCTAACAGAGAGAATAAAAAAAAGTAAGGAGAAAAACAAAGAAACCATAAATATATATTTGATACAGCCCTGATAAATCAATGATTAAATATAGAACGAGAAAAAAAAATGAGACGCAGAACAAGAGATCTTCTGCAAGTAACTAAAGGTGAAATGAAAGATACTGATAATTTCCACACCAGAGATGCAGACCTGTGCTTATGGTCTCCAAAAATTTGTAGGCATTTACATTGAAACGATATCCAGCACCACTGTCACTAACAACTTGGATGAGCTTCGTTGGGGCAGCACAATCAGCCGTCTTCACAGTCATTGTGCAGCATAAACCAGCTGCTTGGACAATTGGATTCAATATTGATTTCTGGGCTACTTTATACGCTGTAAGCAGGGGCTTATTCTACAGTTAAATAAAGGTAGTGAAAGAAAATTTTAGTCTTCTTGTAAAATTTCTAATTACGAATCATGCATGACAGGGAGTGATGTGTTCGGGTTTAATAATCTTCATTCAACTGTGGTGCACGGAAGAGAAAGGGCCAGTTTTCGTGACTATGTTCAATCCCCTTTCAACAATACTGGTGGCAGCCGTGGCATACTTTGTCCTTGGTGAAAAGCTTTACACGGGCAGGTAATTTCAGATTCAATTCACTCACGATTTTCTCTATACTCTATCAAGTGAAAAAACTCTGAAGAGTTCACCTGTTCAGCATTTTAGGGGGAGTAATTGTGATTTTTGGCCTGTATTTGCTGCTATGGGGCAAAGATCGTGATCAGGAAGCTCGAGTTGGAAGAGAAGAGCAACCTTACTCGGTTAATGACCAGGAAAATGACCCTAAAGAACAGAAAAGCTTTTCAGCTGAAAGGGAAGGATCGCAATGCGAACCTTGAAGAGCAAAAGAGGAACACTATAATGTAATAAATTAATAATGATAAATCCAGGAAAAAAAATAAACATTTCAAGGATAGGAGAAGATCAGGGCAAAGGAGCCAGTTCATTTCCTGGCTTCGGACAATTTAAATACATATCCGCATATTAATTAATGATCTTATTAGAAAGGACGACGGGACGGACAGTCTTAGTTTCCCTGCAGAGATTCACAGTACCAGCTTGCTTCGTCCAAAGTTCAACTTCAAGCATGGAATTCCTTGTTACTTCCTTATACCTACCCTTTTTATTCCTCTTTTTCTGGTAAAAAAACAAAAATCTCGTAGAAATCATAATCATCTATAGTAATTTGCATGGCATATCTTTGTAATTTCTTCATCCAAAGCATAACCATCAGCAGTAGCGAGCATGATACTAAGTTCCGAAAACAAGTTGCACAAAAGACTAAACTGCCTAGAACTACAAATTAAAGCAAAGTTGGCTCAATTTTCAACTAGTGTTAAATTCCAATACTGAAAATTCTGTCCAGATAAGAAATTCCAGTTCAACATTCTGAAGCAAAAGCTACTAGTGCTAAATTCCAGCAGGAGCAATAAGGGGGAAAGAGAGAGAGAGAGAGAGGTTTTGGAATTCATGTAGACAGAGAAAGAATCATTTATTCAAGAATAACAAGGGTTCTGGTCAGTCCAGCTATCCATAAACCAATGGTTGAATTCGGAATGGGATAATCATACTTCCAATAATATATTTACAGATCAACCGAGGCCAAAGCTGTGAGAGGATACACAAAGATATTTGGGATTGTCCAACAAGTCTTAACCTCAACCAATAATTAAAAATAAAAGAAACTAAGCTGCAGGTGGCCTAAGCTCATGATCATGAGACGTATCCCGTGCTGACTGAGGTAAATATTGCCACATTGGGACCAAACCATAACCAGGGAAAACTGCCATCTTACTTGCCCCAGGATGATATGCTGCTGGGTGAGCAGGAAGATACCCAGCTGGTGGGATGGTCATTGTTTTCAGTTGCTGCTCTATCTTTTCTTTATTTCCCTTCAGCACAAGTTTCTCTTCACGAAGTTCATTCTTCTCAGCCTGGTGGGGAAATGGAACGTTAACAGAAGGAAAAGGGAAAGGAAAAATAAGGCACCCAAATTTATTATGTAATCTCAAACAAAATGATAACTTCAATCATTCATCAACAGAACTGTTATCCATATGCTACATCCTTAGAGGTGGTTCTGCTTCCTCAGTAAACTCCAATAGTGGAAGTTTCTTATGCATACTTTATGGCCAAACTGCTTTAACAATATATAGCGAGAGAAAAAAGATCATGTGCCACGGTGAAGAAACCAAACTTAGAAAGACAGATTTCAAATGCTAGACAACTCCATGATCATTCCATTTAAAAGTCTCGTACAAATACAGATGATCAAAATTCAGAATGACAAAGACATGGCAATAAACATGATTCCAGCTCCACCAAATTGAGATCAAAAGGGAAAGAAAAATGTTGAGGCATATTTGATATTTCCAACTAGAACATGGAAATGCAATACCTTTTCAATTAATTATATCCTTTCAATCTAAATAATGTGCACATCATCTCAAAGTGAAATTCCCCAGAACTGAGTTACAATAAACAAGCACAAATATTGACTTCTCAATTTTCATCTAAATTATCTCCACAATCATCTGACCTATTTGACTAACCATTTCAATCATAATCACTGATTATTATATACACCAGCGAGAAATTAAGAACAAATAAGCATCAAATAATCATCATATCAAACAATAAATTGATCCATCATAATGATAAACTAAAATTCAAGTCATCAAACATTGAACAGGGTAGATAATAATAATATTAATAATAATAATAAGAAGAAGAAGCTACTTTTAACAAATTTACAAGAAGATGAGAAGTTCAAGGACTGGTATTTCACTGAACATTGGAGCTGATTATATATCTAAAATGAAGTGGATGTCTATATTTGCCTAACAAGAAAATTTCCTACCTTATACTTATTTAAAAAACTAACCTTTAAACTTTTTATTTCCTCCTGTAGCTTTTCATTTGTTTCTTTGAGCTCCTGAGCCTCAGTTCTCAGTTGGGTCAAAACTCTGATGGCATCATCAAGTATCGCCGATTTGTCTGTCCTGGCAGGTCTCCCAGGTTCCAAAATAGAGCTTAGATCCAGAAACCTACAAGAGTATGAACAAAATCTGTTCCTTTAACTTGCATCTTACCTTCTTGAAAGAGAGAAATGCAAATGATGCAAACAACTGATAACCAACTCAAATTATCATCAATTTTACAAACTGCAACCATTAACCAAAAACAATGCCTTTGGTTTAAGACAAAACAACAGGAAATATATAGAAAAGTATCAGTAATCTAAGGATACGTGCCTTTCATTCAATCTCTCACGCCTCAATTTCTCACGGCACGCTTTGGTCCCTGGCCTGCTGCATGATCCACTGCGTCCCCTAAAAAAGCCATTAATTGCAACATCCTCTTCAACATGAAGAATTATAAGAATAGAACATAGCAAAACTAAAATGAAAACTTGGAAAAAAAAACCCCCGACTTCAGATTAACACTTTCTGAATTGTATTTAACAATTAAATTACTATAAACCTACAAGAAAATAAACAAATATTGAATATGAATTGAAATAATACCTCTTGAGCGAGTAATCTCTATCCACGAATTCCTTTTCTTGATGCACAACATTTCCAGATGACAACTCAGTTTCTCTACCATCACCGCAACAAAAAAATTAACAAAATCGAATTCACAAGGCAAATAAATCTAATGAAAAAACACAAATTTCCCTCAATTAATTCAAAATTTACTGAAAAAGAAAAAACCTAGATTGAATTGAAAACAAAAAAAGAAAAGGGCACCTGTAATTGGGCAAAAGTAAATCTGGGGAAGCATTTTCGTCGATGAAACTATAATCCAGAAAATCCCAGTCTTCTATTGAATCCATTTTTCACCACTTCCACACTCCAAGATTCGCAATTTCGCATAAAATACGCATATGCGGGGTAATTGTAAGTCAATAAGGAAATGGACGGATTCGACTAGGTAAATTTGAGAATTGGAATCCTCTTTCTTTATTTGGTTAAAAGTGGCGATCGTATATCCAATAAAATTGGAGCACGTGGAGGAGTCTGAGTTAGAGAAATGACCGAGCCTCGCGCCGCCGCGTCCTTATTTTTGACTGCTAAAACTGGTTGGCAAGTGCAAGCACCCCAACTCAATTTCGGCGGTTCTAATATTTTTGTATTAGATTTTCACAAATTAGAGACAGTAAGGCACTTTTCTTCAAAATATTCCCTCTTCAATTCAAGTTGGGTGACTCTTTCCTCTTCCACTGAGAATTTTCGATGGCAAAAATGGCACATCCCTCTTTTCTAATGTTATCTATCACGTGTATGTTATGATTGATTAATAGATTGTGCTAAGCTGCAAACCTCAAAACTTAAAAAGTATGAAGGACCCAGAGCTTGGCTCATCCCAAGCAACTGTCACCTGTTGAACAACCCATCTTCATAGAACATACTCTCCATACTAATATGCAGAATTTTATTGAACTGGGAAATGTTATAGACTTTCATTTCTGTAAACTTTTAGTTTGAGTTCGGTGTGATCAATTATTTGAAGAAGCTAAGAATCAGCTGGACCACTTGTCAGAGAAGTGAGGAATTTTCAAATTACATGAGCTTCATTTTGAAGCTTGTCGATCAGCTCATCAACCGATGACAGAATTACTCCTGCTTTTCTCTTGGGCGGTTCTGTGACTTGAACGACCTCTAAGTCAGATTTGATTTCCACATTCAACTCTTCCGGTGAATATTTTTTTATGGGCTTTGATTTTGCCTTCATTATGTTGGGAAGGGTTGCATATCTTGGCTGGTTCAGTCTTAGATCAGTGCTGCAGATGACAGACAAAAGTCAACGTTAACATGAATTTTGTTACACAAAATGCATATGCACAAAAACTAGAAATGACAATGCAGACAACTGATCGTTAATAACAAATTATTTCGAGTATTATCTTTTATAGAGATTACCAAAGGCAATTGGTTTTTGTTTATGTGGTGGAAACCTATGTATGATTTGTTTTCTCCAGAACATTTGCTATGCTGCAAATACAGTACCCCCATCCCAACACCACCACCATAACTGAAATATATAAAATAAAACCTAGTGTACAGCTTTTGAACAGATTCATGAGGTTACATGCCTGGCTGCATGAAAAAAGAATTCATGAACTCTTCCAGTCCTTTCTGCCAAAATCACTACACGTTATTTACAAAACCAATTTGTGGTTCACAAATCACAACAGTACAATACTTAACATAAGTACTTTAAATAATTAACAAAATTCGTATGTATTTGTATCACATGCAACCGCTAAATGGAAAATCTTCAATATTTCATTGTCATTAGAACAGCTTCAATGAGCCAGACCCAAATAATGGATGTTTTACTACCTATAAATGAGCATCAAAATTTGATAGATCAGGCACTTACGTGATCACAGCAGGTAAGTCCAAACACAGTGTTTCAAGACCACCATCCACCTCTCTATCTACTGTTGCCACCTGTTTCTCCTTGTCCAGCACAACCTACTAAAAAGCAGCAGTTAGAATCATAAAAACATTTGACATACAAACAGAGATATTAGATATGAAAACCACACAATATGAGAGTTACTTGTAAGAATATCAGCCAAATTAATAGTAATAAGAATAAAAGCCCATACAATTCTACAGCATTTCACCTTGACATACTAATACCGCTAACATCCAAACAATCTTGAAAACTCCTCTTATGACCTTTGGTCAGTTCTAATCAAACAAAAGATGATTGTAAATCAAAGAACAAGCTTCATATGAAGACATATGTTGTCAACAGAGAAAAAAAGACTAAACAAGAATGCAGCAATAGAAGAGTAGTTCCTCAATATGTCTACTGCTGAACTAACCTTTGAAGCAAAGGTTCCTTGCGGCCATCCAAGCAACCCAGCTATCATTTGCCCTGTTTGATTGCAGTCATCATCAATTGCCTACACAAGAATCCTGATAATAAGAAACAATGATTTTCCAAAAGAATTTCTCCTACCAAAGAGGTAAAAAAGAACAAGAAAACAAGTTCCACTAATAAATACTAACAATCCAACAGACTAAGATAAAATGTCCAAAATCCAGAAAATTTAACAGCAACATACTCATTGAAGGC
>NW_018397264.1:5631571-5631708 GCF_002168275.2 Theobroma umbraticum
AGAAAAACTTCACCATGTTACTGAAATAAATGCCTACCATGCCCCTTGCCAAGTAAGAAGGTGGGACACAAAAAGAACCAAAATTTCAGTACAAGTTAAAATTACATATTCTTTACCCAAGAAACTCTACTCAGCTA
>NW_018397264.1:5631718-5631821 GCF_002168275.2 Theobroma umbraticum
GAATACTTTAACTTAATCGAGCTTATGACCAGACTTACAGGGGACTAAATACCAATACTTTAAAACTGGAAACATCACTCTCATTCATTTTACTCCATCTTTT
>NW_018397264.1:5631831-5641431 GCF_002168275.2 Theobroma umbraticum
TTGAAATGGGAAATGAACAAGCACGTAAAACCATACACCCAATATGAATCTGCAATAACGTTCAACATTCCTTAAAGACAAAATAAAAACCTGCATTTCCATTAACAATCTCCAGCTCAATTGGGAAAAAAAACAAAATGTGCAACTATTCTGCTACATAAAACCATTGAACCAAACGCCCAGAAGAAATTGAAGATCAAAACTTTCCCCAGATGTAAAACAATCCCAAGTAACAAAACAGCCCCTTTAAACACCCCCAATTCAAACTACCACTAAACCAAACATCTCGGAACCTTTAAAAAAAACATCCTTAGAAACCTCAGAACGATTAAAAACAATGAAAAATAAGAGGAAGACAAAACCTGCTTTCCAAGAATGAGCAACCCAGGATTCTCAACCTCAACAAGCTTCTTCAAAATCTTAGCAACAGTGAGGGGAATCAATTCACGAGCAGCTTCCACGTGGATCCCTCTATCAGCACCCATAGCAAGACCCGTCCGCAGAGTATCCACACAGTTGGCGGGTCCCATACTAACCGCCACAACCTCCTTTGCCAACCCAGCTTCCTTAATTCTCAAAGCCTCTTCCAAAGCTATCTCGCAAAACGGATTCATAGACATCTTCACGTTCTGGATCTCAACCCCACTCTACCAAAAACAGAAGAACAAACCAAACCAATTTTTTTTTTTTGTGGAAATTTCAGTGAAATGAGAAATTAAAAGTTTGGGTTCGATAAATCGATTGATTGGTTTGGTTTTATCATTTCTTTTACCTTGTCAGGTTTGACTCTGATCTTAACGGCGTAGTCCACGACTCGCTTTACGGCTACCATTATCTTCATGGTTGGCAGCTCTTTCTATTTGCCGTCGTTTTGGTCTTCGATGTTAGAGCTTTGGTAATGGAAGCTGAGACGTAGAGACCTAAAACGTTCCAGCAGAAAAATTTAAAAGAAAATTGGAAGGTAAGCGAGTTTTAGAAGGAAATCTCGTACTCTTTTGTCTCCTCGTTAAGTTAAAATGATGTTCTTTTATTACCGTAATTAACATTTTTATTTTTGTAATTTTGTATTGGATTCGGAGAGGCCAAGAGGGGTGTTAAAATTGGGCCCAGCCCAACTATTTAATCAAAAACTGATTAATATTATTGGGCCTAGCAGAGATTTTGACCCAATGTGCTCCTCTGACAAAATGGGCTCAAACAGAAAAGGTAAGAAAAGGACTACAATCTTTGATTTTGTTTTGTTTTTTTTTTTCGTAGCACATGATAAAAGGGCAAGGTGAGCAATCGGCCAAGTTCTGTACATCTACTGTCATTTTGGGGTAAGCTTTCTGATAGTTGGTGAGGGTAGGGGCCTGGGGCTGACCTACATCTTTTTGTATAATTCCTTCTCTTGTTTGGCTTGTTGTTTCTTGTATTCTTCTCCCCTTCAATGTTATCTTTTGTTCTGTGTTTTCTCTTCTGCATATTGCAGCTCTCAATGTACTTTGTAACAGGCTGGTCCTGCTCTCTTTTCATCATTGAATTCCATTTATCTAAAAGGATAAAATATACTAGACAGGAACACAATTATCTTATACGAATTTTTCCCCTTCTCCCGATCTAAGTTTTTCTACAAGAAAATGATTTTGCAATCTAATCAGACAAAGTGATGGAGTTATGGCACCATTTTATTTACCCAATTGTATTATCTTTATATATTTTTTCCATCCAAATGAATCCCAGCATACCACAAGCCCTGAGGGTTGCCACAGTTATCATATCTTTGCCCATGCTTACTAGCACATAGGTGAAACAAAGTTCTGGGTGATATGTTGTTTTGCCATTTGAAGAGCCACTAAAGTGCAAAACAAGTAACATAGAATTTCTGTTTTAAGAGCAGTCTACAGGTAGCTTATGTGTCTGCTAGTGACAGGAAAATGGAAATCAGGAACAGAAGAGTATGGCTTTGTACTTTAGATCTCCACAAGGAATAGAGAAGATCTAATGTTATTTGTATACGTACTATTTAACTCTTTAGTTTCACTGCAACAATACATGGAGGGTTTTTTTTTTCTTTCTGTCCTTTTGACACCTTGAGGAAGCTGCATCCTTATTGTCTCCGGTCTCCCAGTTTCCAACTCTTTCCCCCATATATATGATTCTCTTTGCATTTACTTTTTGAAGAGTTCGTCACCAAAATGTGGAAACATGCAGTTCAGGTTAAAATTTTACCAGGTGGAAATAAGTGTTGTTGAATTACACACACCCTTGAGTTGACTAGGAGGAAGACCTTGAAAGGCTTGCACATTACACCATTAATATTTGAAGCATCTTCAATTTTGCAGAAGGACCATTGAGGTTTTCCATAAGGTCTATGGTTGACCCTGGGAACTGTTGATTGCAAAGGAAGATCTAAAGAAAGAGTGAAGGGTAAAAGAAAATTGAAAAAGAAAATGGACTGATGATTACTCCAAACCTAACAGGAAAAAAGAAATGGAAAACCATCAACCTCACACACATGCAGAGGGTATTACAACTTCAATTTAAGATCTCTTGTTCTCCAGGCAGTTGAGTTGGAACAAGTGACATTGACTAGGTATACTTAATTGGTGACTCATGGCATTGATTACTATGCAGTAATTTGGTAAAAGAATTTAGTAATGGTTTGAGATACCTAAACTTCTGATAATAGCTCCATTTTCAAAAGCTAAAACAGCTGATTCTTACAGGCTGGAAATTTATAGTGTACTTGAGAAGAATTAGAACCATTACCAACCGAGACCAAACCATATATTCTTTGTTCAACAACCATAACATTATTGGCAATAGAAGTTGGTAGCTATCGGATTCTCTAAATTGAAGAGGACCCCCTTTCTGCCAGCTAAATCAATTGAAGGGGACCTCCCCCCTTCTACCACTTCTCTCATAATCTCCCTCTCTGTCTCTATGTCAAAGCAAAAATGAGACAAATACTTGATGCAATCAAGGAAAAGAAATAAAAATTAACAAAGAACTGTATAAAAAGGAAGTGGGTCTTTAAGCAATGAATAATGATGCTCTTAATCATGGCTGTAAGTCATTTGAGAACACAATGGACCAGCCCCCTACCCCAAGTCATTATAATTTATAAACCCCAGAAATAAATTCAAATAAAATAATGATTTTCAATTTCAATTGGAACATTTCTATGTCACAAATTTAATTGTCTCTTAACACATAAAAAATCTCTATGTTAAAGAAAAAAAAAGAAACGAAGAAAAGAACCCTAAATCTCTGGTCTTATGGCTCCAAACAAACAGGTAAAACTGCACTTTTGGATCCTCTGCCATGACCAAAAGAAAAGAAAGATCTTCTCACTCTGCTACTGCAACCTTCAATGGGGCTAACCTCACTGACTTGCCTGTTCTGTCGTATAGCTTCCTGAACTGCTAAATATAGCTGCCGATCTGCGGATGAATCCATTGAGATAGACCTCCTTATTGGCTGAATTGCGAACTGGTCATCTTTCCCTCTGGTGTCAATGCATTCATCTCCCATGCTAGTACCTTTATGAAACTTCCTTGCCTTTTTCTGCACAATTCTCTGCTCCAACTTCCTTGGTGAAGGACTAATTGACCGCGTCGATGGCTCCCCTGAGTTCAGTCTTTCTTGTGCGCCAAGCAATATTTGATCAGTAGAACTATGGTTACCTAATTCAATCACCACAAAATCTTCATCACCGCTAATTACATTTTCGGTATATGGATTTGGATCTTGTGGTGTTGTGCTTGGAGCAATGATTTGGTCAACTGGGAACCGACTAGTACTCGAAATGCTTGTTCTGCAAAGTGGACAATTGGCATTGTTTTGAAGCCAAACATCAATGCAATCAATGTGAAAAACATGGCTGCAGTTTGGTATTATTCTTAGCTTCTCATCTTCCTGGAACTCATTCAAGCAAACTGCACATTCACAAAAGCTTCTTTCTCCAAAATCTCTGTTGTTCCCACCTTTCTTGAATTGAAATATTGGGATTGACCTTATCACAGATTCATCAAGTCCTCTATGTTCCATTGCTGGAGAGTGTGCCATTAAAGGGTCTTCGTGTTGTCTTCGAGATAAAGAAAATCTCCTTAGAAGATCAATCCTGTGCCAATTGAGGCAGCACTTGATGACAAAGATATAGTAGCTGACTAACAAGAAAGCTGTAGCTAAAATTCCTATGACTGCAATAGCTATAATGGGAAAACTTGTATCTGATGAATGCAAATGAGCCCCCAAGATTGAGTTTCCTGGACTTGTGATTGGAGAAAGAGCTTGTGAGACTCGGATCGTGTTCGTGTAGCTTTTGCTGACAAGATCCATGAAAAACAATTTGTCAAACAACGCAAAGAAAAGGGTCTGCCCGGATCTTGAAAACAATCAAACATGCAAAATTTTATACCGGAAGGAAAGAAAAAAAAAACTGTTTCAGAAACTAGAAATGATATTGCAAACGAGAACTTCTTGTTATGTCCTTGAAATCCATTGAAACACCAACAAAGAAAAAAAAAGGAAAGAAAGAGTCAATCAAAGAGCTAAAGAAGACGGAGAACAAGCATGGAGTTGATGAAGATAGATTTGGAATGAGACAGGTGGAGTCAAGAAAGCAGCAAAGAACATGGAGAAGAGGGGATGAAGAGAGAAAACCCAGGTGGACTTTAAATGAGGGAGGTGCTGAAAGGGGGACAAGAAAAAGCTCCAATATTAAATTAAATCTTTATTTACAGGAGAGAAAAAAATGAAAGTCTGAAACGAGAGTACGTAGTTGGTGAATTTCTCTCAGGTTTCCACGAGAAGTTAGGCTACAAAAAAAATTGTTTCAGACTTTCAGTGTCTCGATTATTGTACTTTTTTCTTGTGTCTTTTTTTAAGATTTTTCCATTGTTATTATGTACAGCAGCAGCGTATGGGGGAATAGAAAAATGGAGGGGGGACTAAATAGAATGGATTGGCTCACCACAATGAATGATAGGGGCTTGACATAAACGTAGGAATCAAGTTGGTGGGGGGACCAAGAATAAGACATCAAATTTATCATTTGATTCAAAGCTGATGATCTCTGATGATTTGAAGTTGGAACTTAAAAAGTCTTACATGGCTTTTATTAACATGTGAAGTTAAATTTCTGTCTTACAACAGTCAAGTGACCACCAAAAATCACTGCAAACCATCATTTTCTTTTCTTCTGATAATCAAAGATTTGATTGTGTGGTAATTTCTTTTCCATTGCAAAGGATTCTTTCATCCTCACTTTTACCAAACATGTGCTACAAGCATCTGCTCTAATCCACTGTTTCAATTCTTTTCCTCATGGGATCTGAGGTAATTAAGGGATTTCACTCTAAACTATGGACACCCTTTTTTTTCTTTTCTGTGAGAAGAAAGGAGAGCAACAGCAGCCAAGCCATGACAATGTCTTTTTGGGCATAATCTTACCTGCTAAGTAACCAACACTAAAACAAAACGTGATAGACTATTTGCAGGAGCCAGTTAATAGAGACGGGATGGCACTAAGCCAAACATACAATGGCAGATTAAAATCAAATCACCTAAAAGAGAGTAGGTCGGGAAACTGCTAAATTTAAAGCATGATTGATTAGTTTTGACAAGAGCACAATAGTTTTTAGCTTTTCTTTGTGTAGATTTAGATGATATACCTTTCAATACGAAACTACCAAACAGTACTACGTAATAATTTCAACATTAGTTTATCCATCATCCTAGTTTGATGAACAATAAAACAGAATCTACCTTGTGAAATTATATCAAACTCACAAACCTAATCTGAAGTACAATCAATTAATTAGAATCAATAAATAGGTTGCCATGTATCAATTGGGTGTACAAGTTTAAGGGGTAATGATTTTATAAAAACTTGACTTTACATGCACTCATCCTTTTGTCAATCATCATCAATCATAAAGCACAAAATAAAAGTCTCAAAGTCACATGCAACCCACCAATTTATTTAACCTTTTGCAATTTTGCCAAAAATCCTCCTATCTGATTGAAAATTTGTCGATTACCCTTCATATCTAACCTTGCATTTACACTATACAAAGCTTTTACACGTCTCCCCCCACCCCGCTTTCCCAATTTGAAAAATGCTCAAAGATTTCAAGAGCAACAAAGCAAAGAAGCCTACACGTTTCGGGAGGGTTTCTCCTAGTGGGGTCCCGATCCTGATCGCCACCCAAAAAGCTCTAGTCTTTCACAGGGAAAGTCAAATCTGTGAACAATGATCCTAACCCAAAGCAAAGGGAAGGTCCACAAACAAAAATACAGAACCGACACTCTCCATATTTGCGTGTTGACAAGCCATAGAAAGACAAAGCCCCGCCCCAAGTGAGGAAAGAAAAACAGTCTCTCTCTCTCTCTCTCTCTCTCTTTTATTCAAAGTGTGCATTTCCAATTATTTAGTCAAAGGTTGTGAGCCACTAGCAAAGAAACTTCTTCCATCCTAGTAGAAAAATTTCTATCGGTGAAGACTTTTTGTTCAAATCACCATCACAGGATCAGTATTCATTTCCTAGTGAACGTCATAGAGATGATCAAAAGGTTCAAAACCTCTTTAATTTGCTTAAGAAAAGAATGTTTACCTTAATAAATAAATAAGAACAGTTGAAGGGTGGGTATGAGAGCATGAAACTAGTTAAGCCAGAACCAATAATTCATGTTAATTAATTACTTTCTTCTACATTGTTAACCTATTATAGGTATTAAGTATCTTGAATATAACTAGCTTGTAAAACAAGGGCTATGTTTGGCTCATACAAGTGGGTTTTTTCCCTGGTATAAATAAGATTATCCCAGTTTCCATTCTCTTGATTCATGTAGGGTAGGCGCCCTGTACCTATTGCTTTTCTTTTATTAGTAAGTAGAATGGATACGGTACATGCAAGGCTAGATTTCTTAGCCTTGGAAACCAACATTAGTATTCACCCCAACTTTTACATTCACAACAACAAGTTTCGTTTCGAGGATAATGTTATTTATATTTTTTGTCATTTTCTTTTTTTTTTCATTCTCTATTATTGCTGTATATCTTGTCCATTTTCTCAAGAAACGTTTTTATGATTCTACCAAATTTCCACCACAAATTTATCATCTTGGCATGCAATTAATTCACCTCGTCCTTTCTCCCATATGCTTGCATCGGTACTACGCCAGGCTTCCCTCAGCTTTTTCTTGAACTTGGGCAGAACCATTTCAACTTTCAAGCCATTGTCCTCAAGTATTGTTTGGGAGAGGGAATTAGTCATGGTCCCTTAATTGCCATGAGTATGATAGTTCAACTATCACTCTCTTAAAAGTAAGAGCACATTCATTCACTAGAAAAAGAAGTTTTATACTTGAAATTAACCCAATGAATTGTTCAAAAGGGGAAGGATTATCCTATTCTGTGCCGATTCCTAATGCACAGAAAGAAATGATAAATGTATAAGTTAAACATAAGATATATATAGCTTCCCATTAATCTAACTTTGGATAATTTTAATTGATGAGTGGTGGATTCCTTTATTTACCAATATCCAACAAAGTGAAGACACGACATTGACTATCCAAACTCCATCAATATTAGGCCAATCCAATGGTTGTGATTGATGAGATTCTAAATTGAACCACATGCAAAAGCATATAATAATAGGCTATACCACAAAGAATATACTACAAAATAAATGCATTAGATAAAGCTTATAAATGAAAATTGGCACATGGAAGAGGGGGGAGGAGGCAACAGCAACAGCTGTTGAAGAGAGGCAGTTTACTTGGGGAAGGAGTTGGCCTCTTCATGAATTTGCGAGAATGCTTTTGTTTTTATTGTTGCACCTGCTTGTCAGTCAGGATTTATTATTTCTTTCAATTTTTTTCCACAAAATATATATAAATCATTATTTTTTTTGTTTATTTGGTTGTTGTTGTTTATGTAAGTTGACTCTGTTCAAGGGTTTGCTTTTTGTTTAATTCAGTTTGGCCATCAACTTCTTAGAGTAAAATGGTAATTTTACAAAATAAACCCAATTTTATAATACTTCGATCCTCTTCTTACTTTTATATTGTTTTATATTGTCTTATTTTCAATTATAGAACTTAATCCCTACTTATATCTAATTAGTTAATTCAATAATATTAAACTTACATGAAATTATTTGATGTGGAGACTAATGCTGGTAACTTTCAATGTCCGGTTTTGGAATATGATTTTGGTATTGTTAGTTTTATGTTTTAGGTGCGATTTAAATCTAATCTCGATGCTATAGTTTAGTAATATGTTCAAATAATCCCTTTAAAATGTTAAGAAACTTATTTTCAATTTGTTTAGTTTTGATATAAATTTAATTTTGTCTCAATTTTTTCATTTATTTGATAAAATATAAAATTAATTAGCATTATTACAACATCTAAACGAAGAATATAATAACAAGAAGGATACCTAAGGTCTCAAAGGTGACAATTCGGTAATTAAAACTTAGGGATTTTTTTATTGAGAATTTCGAATTATAAATTTTATAATAATATAGAAAAATCTCGTATAGTGTAAGATTAATTAATTTTGCTTGGCAATGGACGACATGGATGAAGACCAACTGCCACGTGTATAAGAAAGGTCAAAATTGATGCGTCACATCACGTGGGAGCCCACGTTGGATGACGAACTCACGTGATCTGGGAATGGGATCTTAAAGCCTTTGGCCTTTTTAACAAATTTTCAGTTTTTCACCATTGTTTTTGCAGTCGGAAACAAAAGAAAAAGACCAAAAAAAGAAAGAAAAAGATTGAATTTAAACTTTGACTACGATGGGGCTTTGCACGTGCTGTCACGTGCTTTACTTTGGAAGCCGACCATTGCAGCTTCCCTCTTCAATAGGCACCTTCATCACGATTCACACACACACACGCACACTGGGTCAAGCCAGTCAAAGGTTGACAATTTTTTGGTTCTTTTTGCTTTTTTTTTATTTAATTTTTCTAAAAAATACTTGTCTCCACAAAAATTCTATAAAAATGCAACCCATTTGGTTAAGATTAAAAAAAAATGTTGTCGGTCTACTATACAAAGACTTCCATGGTTGAATTTCTATTGCATGAAGTATTAATCTATTTGAAAACTACTAATTTACTACTGAGAAATATATATTTTTTGGCCAAGTGAACAAAAAATATTAAATTGAATGTTTAATGGTGGGTTTTGAATTTGACCAGTCCTTATAGATATCTAGTTGTCAAGTGAAAACAAAACATTACAGATTAATTACTGATAATACTTTTAAAAATTAATTTAATTAATTATATGAATTTATGTTTAATTATATTAAATTAAAAAAAACTAAAATTCTATAATTATTTCAATGGTAGAGTATGGGCCTTGTAATTAGCTAAAGATATGTAGTTCCATGTATCCTACAATGGGGGCAAATTGCACTTCACTTGACTCTTCAATTCTAAGTTCATCTACACTTATAAAAAATGATAACAAGTGACATTAGATTCGAATATTATCAATGATCTTTCATTAATGCTAATTTCGAATGCATTATCACTGTAACATATGAAGCATCTTACCATGAATGGAAAGAGGAGGCTTTTCAAAAAAAAAAA
>NW_018397264.1:5641441-5643470 GCF_002168275.2 Theobroma umbraticum
AAAAAAAAAAAAGAAAGGAAAGAGGAGCTGGGAGCAACTTTTGTATTTATAGATACTATGGAAATTCACAACAGACAGCCCAAAGAAAGTAAAGGTACACTGGGCCTGCAATATGTCCCATCGATGGACTATTCTTCTTACTTTTCAATCCTTGCTCCCATGAAGTTGCAGTGGGCCTGCATGCCCACCGCCATTTTTGTCTTGGAAGAATTTGTTTTACCGGGATCTACTTCGTGTTGCTCTGTTCAAAGGAGGTTCTCATTTAGTAACGAATTTAAAATTTTGATTATGAGATAATTCAAAGATAATTATAAAAATAATTATATTATATATATCAAGTTTTATATCTATAATAATAAAAAATTAAAAATTAAGGGGAGGTAGCCGCCACCACCCATCACCCACTTGCCTCTACCCTTGATTTGATTATTTGGATTGTAATTAACTTCGGAAAAGGTTGTTTAAGAGAACACAAGCAGAAAGGTTTGGCCCCATGTTTTCTTTTATTTAATTTAGAGTTCTATCCAATTTTTAACCACGTATAACCCAACGGCTATTAACATTGGGATTTTGAATATCTTAAATGAGTTTAAATTATTTTGAGGAAAATAAATTTTGACAATGTAGATTTAATTTGACAATTGTATTCTCTTTTAAGAGAGTTATTGTATAATATTAATATGTGAATCTCTTCTCTTTCCATTGTTTATCCTAAGCTTCCTAGATGTAAAAAAATAAAAAGAAAAGCTATTGTGACCTAAAGTCTACAATCTACTAAAATTAAGTGTATATACATATATATATTTCTCCAAAATTAAACTTAAAAATTATATTTTAATTTCACAAAGGATAAATTAAGAATCTTAAAAAATTTATAAACGTAAATATCGTTTTTTATAGAGAAGGTATTAACCTTTTGACACTTAAACAAATTTCAGCCAAGGTAATTAATATTTATATATCTTTGTTTTTATGAAAGGTCTTTATATATCTTTGTTCAAATCATATTTTCTAATAATGTACAAAAATACCTATATTATTTCGTCAGAAATAAGAACAATGTATTCAAAGTTTGGTCTTTGAGCACTTTAAGTCTTGTATAATATGAATTTCCCTCAATTCTCTATCTTCTTCCGAACATACCTTCGAGGGTGTCAAATTATACCTTTATTTTTATAAATTATGGAATCATTAACTTTAAATGGAAGTAAAACCCTTCATTTGATTAATCATGCACGCAAAAGACACTATATATATATAAAGGAAATTAATAAAATTATATACAAACTATAATAACAATAATCAAATCGTATAGAATCTTCATATGAAAATTAAAGGCAGCGTACTTCGCTAGAACGCTGGAATAAAAAACATGGATCGTCATGGGCGGTGATGGTATTGGAATTTCTTTCTTTTGGTTTAAATCAAAAATAAAAAATCAATAGCTAAGGAGTGGTCCAATCAAAATGTTTGAAAAAATGACCCTGGAGAACAATTCAATATTCATCCATGTTCCAGAAGTTTGACCTTTTTTGAGGTTAGTCCAGGTTAATGGCCCCCCTCCCCCTCTCACTAATCACTCACTCTGCTTCTATTACCCAAAATTCTGATTCCTGCACTATTACAGAATCAAATCTTGTTCCCTCGTGTTGGAACCTCAAAAAGGTTAATTGCTTCAAAATATTCTGATTTCATTTTGATTTTATACTAAGTGATTTCATGTCATTGCTTACGTGAGTCTTCTAGAAAGACTTAATTTTAAACAAAATCAATATAAAAAAAAACATTGTTTGTTAAATTTTATACAATAAATTAAATACTTGAAGCAAATGAAAATAACATAAGAAATTTGAATTCAATTTGTGTAAAGAATAACAATTTTTTTGTTTGAGAAAAAAGATTAAAACTCTTACTAATTAAGAAGTCAAATGTTCAGATACAATAAAGATAATATTTTAATATGATGTGAATTTGTGCAATAAGTAAGACATTTGGAGGTTCATATAATTTCAAAATATTTTAAAATTTT
>NW_018397264.1:5643480-5682563 GCF_002168275.2 Theobroma umbraticum
ATAAAATTAACTTGAATATAAAAATTAAATATAACATGACAATTTTGAATTGAATTACTTGTGTGAAGGCCAATCCAATGGTTCGAATTGATGTGAAAACTTAGTCAATATGTACTTTTGTGCAACTTTCAAAAAGCTTTGGAAAAATCTAACCCTTTGACAAGAATTATACTCTTTTTTTTGTTGCGTCAAGAAATTTTCTTAAAAAAAAAAAAGCCAGCAAATCCAAATTGTATTACTTGTCTAAAAGGATAGTTCACCTAATATATTAATAGTACTAAATGATAATTGGGTTTGATATGAAAAGCATTAGTCAGTCATGTGACTAAAAATTTTAACCTAATTGTGACTAATAATTTACTTTAGGAGAAAATAATAGGAGATATCCGAAATGTATTAATTGCATGCAAAGCAAACATATATAGTTAACGTCTCATTAATTGATGTTAGATTATCTTTATCTCATTTCTTACAAGTTACCGATGAAAGTCATTACTGTGCTTTAATTTCAACACAACTTGATGTTTCACATCTTCCATTAGATAGCTTGAAAGAAACCATTCACTATAAAAGTAGTTCTAAGAAGCTGAAAAGGAAGAAATAAAGAGTTATGGGCACCATTTGTCATTCACTATGAAAATTTAGTTTGGAAGTATATCCTAATAGATAAAGTCGATTAGCCTCATTTCCTCCAAACAAAATGAGAAAGAAATCAATCAAGATTCAAGATGTCATTTGAATTCATCTAATAGCCTAATTGATAGTTAGAAATTTATGAATTATAACTAAATTTAGATTTAAGTAGTAGCTTTTATATCTTTAACTTTGGTCACAACCAAAATGAAAATTTTTAAGGTGGTGTTGGGTGTTTTATTGTCTCATAATTTCGGTAGAATGCAATTGTTAAATATTAAATTACCGAAAAAACAGTATTACAAACATTTGATATTAATAAGAAAATATTTATTATAATTTTAAAAAGATAACATTGCAGTTTACAAACACTTTACAAAAAATGTGATATTATTTTTATATATTAAATTACAATTTTAATAAACTTGCATGTTAAAATATGTTCATGGTTGAGTTGGGTATATTGAATCTTTCTTTTTAAACTGTGGAGTTTGAACTCAATTTGTGTCACATATTTAATTATTAGTATTTTAATTTTTTTAAAAAAAATATTTTTTTTACTTTCCCTCGACGTGATTTGCCCAATTATAAGATATGGAGCAAGAATTCTGTCAAGTCTCTATACCGCAAGACTAGTAAAAGAACGTACAAAAAGAGAAACGCAAGCTACATGACCTCATGGAAAAACTGGCTCACGTGTGATGAAGTGGACAAGTTTTTTTGTGACATTAAGCCAACAAATCTTGTTTCTGTTGTACCATCCCTCTTCCTCAATAAAATAAACAAGAATCAAACATGGCAACAGTGACACCATAAAAAGAGAAAAGGGGTCGTAAAACTCCAAAGCCATCACCTTGACCATCCAGATACATTGGACACAAATTAACTTAATCCAATTTCTGATAACCACGTGCCAGCAATTCTTGGCCGTAAGATTCCCCCATGTGTCTCATTGTGGACCCAGAGTACTGCCAAACCCCTAGGGTTCACTTTTCCACTCATATAAAATGCCTATGTCCACTCGCATCAGCCATGCAGAAAATACAAAAGCTTTGCAAACACAACAAACTCAGAAAGGCTTAATTAGGCCATGGAGGGTGGTTCTAGGGGCAAGGAAGACAAGGAAGGCGGCGAGACACGATACCGGGGCGTGCGTAGGCGGCCCTGGGGGAAGTTTGCGGCTGAGATACGCGACTCCAATAGGCACGGGGCTCGTGTTTGGCTCGGGACTTTTAACACGGCTGAGGAGGCGGCTCGAGCCTATGATAGAGCCGCTTATTCCATGAGAGGTCACTTAGCAATTCTCAACTTCCCGCAGGAGTATCCAATGGCTAGCGGCGGCGGTAATGCAAATTATAATAGCTCGTCTTCCGTGGGTTCTTCTTCTTCTTCATCATCATCGGCAATGGAGAGAGGCAAACAAGTTTTCGAGATAGAGTATTTGGATGATAAGTTGCTCGAAGAACTTCTAGAAAATGAGGAGAAAAAGAGCAAGAAAAAGTGAAAGGGCGGTGATGGCGTGCTGTCAAGGTCCCGGGCCAACATCAACAGTAGAGTTTCTTGGTCTCTTAATTTAACTGGTCGAGAGTATCTCCAAAGTCTTTCCTGATTTTCTCCTTCGGTAACTAAAGCACTTATATTTCATAGAAAATACTTTACATCAACAACATTAATTAGAGTGAAGCCCCCCCTCTGTTTTATAATGTATCGGGGAATATATTGTCGCTATCTAAATTATATATGGACAATAATTATAAATGTGGGTCAAGATCATCATCATCATCTTACGGCATTTCTATTGGTTGAAATGAAATGAAGTTGGTTTCTTTCTTTCGTTTCTTTTCTCCCTTATTTCCTTTTCAAAGAAGAATGAATGTTTTGGCCTTGATCAGCCACAGTGAATAATCTAGAAATGTTTTTCATATGTTGATTCTAATTGTTAAACAAAGCAAGGACAAGCAACGCGTCGAGACGCAGATGCATGCATTTTGAAATTATTTCTTAATCCAATTGAACTGTTGATGATATGGAAGGAGGGAATATTTGTGATTTCATGATCATAAACCCAAGGTCAAATAGTTAGTTATATATAAGGCCAGACAAGTTCTTGCCTAGGCAGGCTTTAATTCATCATCTAATTGTATATCTATAATCAGATTAATTTTCAGAAATCAACATCAAATGAATCAACCTGCAGCTGTAAATGAGTTAAGTTTGTATATCCTGACTAACCTTTCTATTTACATAATGGGGAATGCACATGTACTCATCTCTCTTCATGTTTTACCTTCCTTTTCAAGTAGTTTTTCTTCCAGTTTCTTGATTCTTCATTCTTTTCTTGTTTGTATTTTTTTTTTTCAGTAAAAACACTAGTTCTTTTATACTTCTTGTAACAAGTTTTTTGTACTTACCATATGGCTTTTGGACGAATTAATGCATGAAATATGAATTATCCAAAAGGTTTTCCCCAGAGTATGCATTCACTGATGCCAATTAGCTTTCTTATTATCACACCGCTGTAATATGGTGCATGCATGCTACTCACACTTAACAAGAACAAACGAGTAGCAATTTTGTTTTTATTAATTTTCAAATGAATTAATGCATACTCATCTATATATACAAGGTCACTACATTTTCTATCTAGTCGATGCCAATGTGATCTTTGGGCCTTATGCTTTAACATATTCAAGGTAGGAGAAAGGGTCTTTAAATTCAAAATCTGTTTTTAAGAGGTAAATTTTGCCAATTATCAGTCTGTATATACTCAATATAAAGTCTGCACCCTTTTTGTTAATGCTAAAATTACAAGCAATCCTATGTTATTTTATTTTTGATTTAACAAGTGTATATTTTAATGTTTATTTTATTTTTTTTAATAATGCTTAAGGGCCTAATTAACACTTCTTTTCTTTTTCCTTAAATAGTGCATAAGGACGTAATTGACTGATCAAACTTTATCCGAATAAAGTTAACTCCTAAAGGATTTTAAGGACTTACTTTAATAGTATGTAATAGATATGCAAAGAGTTTTCCAAACCCAAGTTAGATTTGTAAGTAGACTTGTTTCTAGAAGCAAAGGTAAGGGGTGAAAGCTTATTCGTTTGGGGCATTTTACAATAAAGTAAAAGTATATTTTCAAGACATAAATTGCAGGCGCAAGAATAAGAATTTTGCATCCTCTAATTCAAGATCCTTCAATTAGGATGGGATATATTTATATGCCTGCTAAAATCACAAAAAAAGCAACTTTTGAGAAGCATTTAACAAGGTTATAGAGACCCCATTAATTTCTAATCTATCTCACCATTGATTCTGATGGCCTTTGCTTTGCATCTCACTGCCTTTGCGAGGGAAGATAATTTTAAACAAGATTCTGAATATTATCTGACAAAAAATATTTCCCTAATCTGATCAGTGTGATACCTCTTTTTTTGGGGTACAAGGCAATTGGACATGCAATCTGAAAAGGATAATATTTTGTAGATAGATGAATACATAGTTTCTCGCATGTCAACTTTATTTAACACAAAATCCTTATCAGTTATCACCACTGGCATCGTATCGACAACTAATCTAAACCCTTATTCTTGTTAAGATTCCATATTTGTTGTCTAGAAACATGATTTCAGCAGCAAAATCAAGAATCAAAAACTGTAGTGATAAGTATCTTGAATTGCCTGTGCTGCCTTCACTAACAACAGGTTGAGCCAAATACAAAAGGAAACCAATTTGCAAAGTTGCAAGTGGTGCTTTACTCTTGGGTCATTCCACTTTACACCAGATAACAATCCTCTCTATTTAAATCTCTGATTAGGTCTCCTCCATGCACTTTACTATTCTAGATTTTGGTGTTGCTTACTGACTTGAGCATCTCCTCCCTAACCAGATTTAGATGACAACAACAGCTAAAAAGCAAAAATGTGTTAAGTGGAAATGTAACTGCCCAAACCTGCTAATGGCCTCCTATTCCATTTTCTCCAATTTGACCGTAGAAATTTACTGACTTACAGAGGAAAAACTTAGTCACCCAACTAGCTAGAAACAATCCCCTTGATAAACTTGGGGCCCTTGAACACCATATATTGATATGAAACAACTACATTTGGTCTAACATAACATTTCCATTTATCTAACATGTACACCTAGCAATAAATTACCAAATTGATATTCAAAAAGTGAATCCATATATAATAAAGAGTATATTGTGCCTTAAAAACCATTGTTCATTCCTCCTAGTAGTTCCATCTGTAATTTTTCTCAAATATATTGGTTCAACACTTCAATCAGTCATAGTTGCTTAAATGACTTGCCTCTTCCAAGAAATGATAATCAATGAGATAAAAAAAGAAAAAGAAACCTTTTGTTCAGGAAAAATATTCAATATATATATATATATCATAAACCAAGAAGGGAGGGAAAGTCATACTTGCAGTTCACTAGTTTTCTGGAAAATGGGGGAAAGAAAGAGAGAGGAGCAGAAGAAAATTCAACCACACCAAAACGTTTGGAAAACATTGAGAAATTTCAATCTTTCATTCTTTTCTTCTTCTCCTCTTCAGTTTCGAGAAGCTCCTCCAAAACCTTGTCATCCAAGTACTCAAATTCAAAAACCTGCTTTTGTTGTCCACTGGATGATGAACTTCCTCTCTCGGAGATGTTACCAGCATTAACAGAAGAAGATAGATATGATGACATGGTTGAAGCAGGATAACGAGATGATGATCCCATCACTTGAGAATAGTACTCATTGGGGAAGTTCAAGATAGCCAGATGACCTCTCAGGTTAAACGCGGCGCGATCATAGGCTCGAGCAGCCTCCTCCGCCGTATCAAATGTCCCTAGCCATGAGCGCGCACCATGCCTCGAAGGGTCTCGAATTTCAGCTGCATATTTTCCCCATGGCCTTCTCCTCACTCCCCTATAACGAATTTCGTCTCTTCCTTTCTCTTCCCTTTCCTTCCTTTTATTTGGATCCTCCATTTTTTCCCCCTTCACGTTAACAAAATAAACAAATATGGTTATTCTTATTTCAACCTGAAATTAATTTTTAATTGACATACCTTTTTGCTTCAGAAAAAAATGGTTGTTTTCAAGCTTTGAATGGCTTCTAAAGTTTCATTAATTGGTGGGGTATTTATAGTATACAAAGGTACGGTGAACTTCGAATTCAACTGAGTCAGATATGACGGATGTCAATAAACCTGAAGAACGTGGATTGACCATGGAACCCCTTTTTCTCCCTATGAAGCTTCTTGGTGGCTGTGCAGAAATTCGTTTCCAAAAGCTTTTCTCCACAGATGAAGTCAAAAGGGATAATGCATCTCTTTTTAATTGATACCCATGTTTTCCATTTACTAATGATCAGTAACACTTTTAAAATATGATTTGGATTCTTGCTCTTTTCCTCCAAATGGAATATTAATACAGACTTTTGATGCACCACAGTTAATTTTTGTCTCTACCAACTTGACCTCTCTGTTTGTTCAGGACATTTTAGGACTATGAAGATAGATTTGTAGGAGAATTTCTTGATACCCCATATTAAATAATCCATGTTAGCATGAATCCGTATATTTTAATTAAAAAAATGAAGGACATGAGAAAAGCGTTATGATTGAATTTCAATTATCTATATCCTTGGTAAAATATTATTCAAACAATTTTTATTTTTTTTATATTTAATCAATGTATATTTTATATTTTTTAATAATCTAAAATTCATTTTACATGTGAAAATAATGATTCTTAGATCATGGTAAAGTCAGGTTTAACAGTCTAACATAAATATCTCAATTGACAAAGAAAAATAGAGGAACAGTATTGCAAAATTAACTAATATTTACTATAGAATGATACAGATGTTTTGCACTATTTATTGTTGCATTTTGACATTGGTCTAGCTGTTGGCACCTAAAGAAAACGAGGAAGATGGAATTATTAAGCTATTCATTGCATGTCTCATTTATGTAGGAATATGATTTCCTTCCAATATTTGACTGCATGTACACCTCATGGCACTTCCATAGATAAATCTTCTGTACATATACGACTACTCTATGTTTTGCCCCAAGAAGGAAATTGAATTTCCTAATATCTTTCGTTACTTTCCAAAAGGAAATGCAGAAGATCATTTGTAGCCTGTTTCCAGTCAAGAAAAGTGATATTAGTTCAACAAGGTCACAAATCAGTAGCACTGGATTAGAATGCGACCGAAGCCTACCAAAATCTAGCCCGAATACAGTGCCTGAGGAAGCATTTTGATCACCTGGACGGGCTAGCAATTCAAGTTGGGATCCAGAGCAGGCTGCAGGCATCAAAGAGAGCCCAACATAGACTTGACCAGGTTGGTCACTAGGCCCATTTATTTGTTTCTTGACTTAAATAAGTAATTTTTTGACCTTTTCTTTTTGAGGCTACTAGTGACTGTAGGATATTGATGTGATCCGATTTAAAACTTGTTTCATTAACCGCTAATTATATTGGCAATCCAAGGGTTTTTTTAACATGCGTCGATCACATTAAACATTATCACAGTTATCTACAATAACTTTATTTTTGAAAAGCAATTTTATTAACAATCATAATTTATATATCATCACAAATCTCTAACTTAATTCACATAAATCTTTCAGTGACAATATAAATTATCTACAGTATAAATTTAAAGTCAATTTGTAATTGCATTAGAATGCTTGCGAATTGCAATGAAAAAAACCATGCATAGATCATATGGCATAATTCCTTTTGGACAATATCAATAGAATTACACTATTATTGCCTTTCCCTCATCCCCTTCAATCCTATTAAAGAATTTTTTTTGGATGTGTCAAAATCGATATCCATTTCTTTAAAATTAAGAAACATATATTCTTTTCCTTTGTTCATATTCTTCAAGCTCTGTATTACCTATTGCCCCTTTCTTTTCTAAGAACTATTTAATTTGTTCTTGTACCAACTTGGCACTTAGTCTTGTCAATTTACTTGCTCCCGTAAAGATTAAGTTTTAAAGTTCAATTTCCCTTTCTGTTAGCCTCCCCCAAGTATATGTAAAAAAAAAAACTTGCCTTCATATCATCTGTTGACAACTCATTGTATGCTTACTAGCTAGAAATTAAATCAAATGCAAGCTCTGCACAAACCATGGCCCAGAAATTGTAGGGCAGGCCCCGCCCACAGTCTGTTAAAATATTAATCCTTGGTCCCCAAGCAGCTTGATTTCCTCTTGACCATGACCAAAACTTGGCCACAACTCAAGCTTTCGGTCTCATATAAGGAAGAACCAAAATTGTCTTTCTTCACTTCATTTTAAAAAATAATAAATCTCCAACTTTGTCATCCCAAACACTGTTCTCGTCGTAAAAGGTGGCCATTAGCTCCATGTAAACTGATATTTCTTCTCATTTTTTTATCGTTCTGTTTGTCTGACTCTTTCTCTTAAAAAATTATGCCCTTTTTATATTTGTCAATGATTAATATTTGGTCACAAGTTCTAGCAATTTCAAAGTAAGAATGCATGGTATACAAAGGGTAATATGAACCGCGAAGGCGCAAGGCTGAGAGAATTGGCATGGAGTTTACTATAACATTAAAGACTTGGCAAGACTCTAAATGGTAAACTGCATCTGAACACTTAAAATCAATTTGATTTTGAGTGCTCCACGAAGAGAAAAGCTGTTTTGGTGGCATATATTAGTGGGTTTTTACCACTTTTCCAAGTTTGGTGTGGAATCATATTATAATGCTTCTTTGACCCTATAAAAGTTCCTAATCTAGTTAATAATTATATTACACAACTATATTTATGTATTACCCTATTAGATTTTAAATATAAAGTTTGGTATTCGCCTATTAGCTTGTAAAATTTTTTAAGATAATTAATTATTGTGGAAATTATGAAATTATCTTTAAAAAGTTATCCAAGATCTTATCCAATCAATAGAATAGAAAAAAAAAGAAATTAAGGACACCCACAAGAACATAAGAATTTAAATAATTTAATTTTTTCATGACTTATGTCCACATGCACTGCAACAAACAAAAATCTAATAAGAAAAAAATTAAGAGATTACAAGAATAGTTTTAAACTCACAACCTTTATCCTATATACACCTAAATCACTTTCTCTAAATCTAGATAATGACTATTCTTTAACCCCATAGAATAGGGCTAAGTACAATAATGTTATCCTAATACAATTAGGATATGTTATTGTTGTTTTACTAAATTTAAAAATTATCTTGACAAAGTATGCTAGTTTAATTAAAATTATACTATCCTAATCAAATTACAATTCAAAACTATCCTAACAAATCTGAACCTTAGGCTGGAATTCACCAAACTCCACCTTACAAACCATTCTTTGTCGACATTGCCAATGCCCTAAAAGGCCTTAAGCACTACGAACACCGATCAAGTCCAAGCAATGTATGAACTTTATCCCAAAAACTGACAACTTATCAACTGCAATTATTTTCTTCACTATAGTCTCACATCTAGAAACAATCCCTCGAACGAAGTTACACTTGACTTGGATGTGTTTAGCTTTCTCATGAAAGCTTTGATTTTTAGTCAAGTGTATGATACTTTGACTATCACAAAACACAAGTATATATGCTTGTCCAAAATCAAGATCACTGCCAAGCCTTGAAGCTATAAAACCTTATTCATTACCTTGGTCATAGTCATATATTCAGCTTCAGTTATAGATAACGCAGCTACAACTTTCCAATTGATTGTTCACCTTAAAAGAGTGAACACATATACTGTTCGAGATCTCTTACTATTTAGATCACCAACAAAATCTGAATTGGAGAAGCTAGCCACATTACAACTATTGTTTGCATCTCCTTTACACACTAAGCCAACATGAACAGTACTTTTAGGTGGTTACACAAGCTCCCATGTTGATCCCCATGTAAAGACTTAAGTTTCATTAGAAGACTCGATACATGTAATTGCCTTACGATAAAAATAAGGCTCATCGATCTCTATTTCTAAAGATAAAATATAAGAATCAAAATCACCATCAATACAAGTAATGTTTTGTTGAGATACCGATTTTTGCACCTCTTATGGTTCATTCTGGTTTTCACTATCATTCAGCACTGTTATAAGAGCATTGATTTCAATAGAATAAAGAAAGAAAGAAATCAGGTACACCCATAAGAATACAAAAATTTATGTGGTTCGATCTTTTGGTGGCTTACGTTTACGAGCACAACAATAGAGAAAGATCTGCTTAAGAGAAAAATCAAGATATTATAAGAATAGTCTCAAACTCATAACTCTTATCCCACGTACACCTAAATCACTTTCTCTAAATCTAAGTGATGACTATTTTTTAACTCTATAAGATCCTTTTATAGGGCCAAGTATAATAATCTTATCATAATACAATTAGATATATTATTCTAATCTAATTAAATTTAAAGATTATCTTAAAAATGTATATTAATTTAATTAAAATTAAATTACAATTCGAGACTATCCTAACATTAGTCAATCACTATATGTCTTTGTAACGTATAAACTTGACAATCTCAAAAACTTCATTCATTTTTTTATCATTTTTTTCCAAATCTCTCATCACCCTTTAGATTTTTTTTCATTTGAATTCATGTGCAAAATTTATTAATTATTTTAAATATAAAAATTGACTTCCTCTATCTACTAGCACAAACTTTTGGGGTTTTATAATCACCTAATTATCTCTTTAATAATAAAAAATTTTCTTCATAATATTATTATGTTTCACTAGTTCTAATATTCAAGCAACACAAGCTTGAATCTCATGTTTTTTAAAATTTAATCACATACATATGCTACATATTTAAATAAAATTAGCGGGTTTTCACAATATTATTCTATAAAACTTATTACTGAGTTAGGAGCTTAAGAAATTTGTTTGATTTTCTTCTAAAATTAAATTTAGTAATAACCTTTTAGAGGTTTATTCTAAACAATATTATTTTATACAAAGAGAAGACCAAAGCTTTGAGTTGAATTGGGCCATATATAATTCAGGTGCATGTACATCCCATCCATGGGTTAGTAACAGTTAGCAAATAGTCAAACAAATGATCAATGTCTTTGATTTAATGTTTTTTTTTTTTTCACTTTGTCAAATGCATGGGAACAAGTTTGCCTTGAAAAGGTGGGAACATAGATTGATTTGATCATAAACTTGCAATTGAACATTAAGCCCTGTCCTTAAAGGAGCATGGCTGATAATGCACCAAGCTTCAATAATGAAATTTAAAATACTTAAATTAATAAAAAAGTCCATTTATATTAATAGAACATTTTCAATTACGTACCATATTTTAATTTATTATGTTCATGACTAACATTTAAAAAAAGATTTGTATATTTCTTAAACAAAAATATTGAATTAAAGTAGAAATTAAAATGAAATTTAAAAAGACTTGAGTTGGACTTTATTAATAACTTTTTTTCATTAAATTTATGACTGACATGTCCGGTTTACGAATCTAATATATTTCTCTTAAACAAAATGTTGAAGTAATATTTTAATATAAAATATAGAATGATTTGGGCTGAGCTTCATTGATAAACTGGAAAGGGAGATTGGGCTGACGGGTCTAACTTGTTGAGGCCAATTCCTCTGCATGGGGTTCACAATTGTTGTACCTGATACATATTAATGGGCAACAAAGCCTAACCAGCTTGCACATTAGGAGATCTGTAATTCCCCCCGCCTAAATTGTAAACAACTGTTTTGAAGATCTTCTAGAGTAATGGTGGGGTTTAGATCCAATCCTAATCCAAGTGAAAAATAAATAAAAATCATTATTTAAGCTAACCCTCTGTTCTTGTTTTTTGTCTCTTACTCATCTATTTTTCAACTCCCACTTGGTTTTTGTAAAATTTTCATTGTTAAATCATCATTATTTAGGCTACTACTATTAATCAAGCTGTCATTGTCTAAAAGCAAAGACTATCGACCATGGAGTAGAATAAAGCTACAAAGCCATCATTCTCAGCCTAATAACCGGTACATTGAGCCTAACCCTAAGAACAAAAATGCTTCTTCTGTTCAAGACATAAAATAAAGCTGTTTTAAGGCCAAAAAAGGGAAGACAAAAAAACAAAAACAAAGCATGATTACAATGTGAACTCAACAGGGCTTAACGTAGATGCCCGAGAGTCCCCAGAGATGGAATGAACTCATGACAACTTAATATAATGCTTTAACCTGGGTTTGACTTCGTCGAAGATTGCTTTGGATTACATTCTTGGAAAAAACATAAATTTTTTCTAACTCCTAATCGATAGCTCTGTCACGTTAAAAAATTCTTATATCATTTGATTTTGATAAGGTTAGTTGAACGTGGTTTTGCTTTAGGTTCATGTACCCATTACATCTTCCAAACAGGGGAAATCAGTTCAATACCATATATTCCCAATCACTACCTTACTTTTCCATTTCTTCTTTACGTTTTTAATTTACTCAATGCCTAAATGGGTCACGGAATGACCCCTGAAAGTTTTAATCTTAATTAATACTCCACCTTCTCTCTTTTTCCTTTTTTGTTGTTTTTAAGGTGAGCTTTCAACGTATAGTTAAATCTCTATAAATTAATATCTTTAACACCATGAAAATTTTACAAAAATCTTCTAATTGAGTTATATATAAAAAATTTTGATGTATAAGGAGAGTATTAATTTATATATCAAGTAAGATTAAAGTGGTTTTTTAAAAATATATTATCTTATAAATTTAGTGAATTATTAATTTACCACATTCATTCAAATTAGAATAGTCAAAAAATTATTTAACCAAAATTATTACCTTATCAAATATTAATTTATAAATATCATACTATAATTAATGCTTGTTATATTTGTCATTTCCCAACAACTAGGTCTTATAAGTTGGTGAGGGAAAAACGTGTTGTTTTTCCCCTGCTTTAAGGTGGGTCTTACCATTGTGAAGGGGGAGCATTACTTTGTAGAATGAGGGCATTTTTATGTGCTGAAAGAAATATCATTATATCATCAGAAGGTCTTTTTTTTTTATTGGTATCCTCATAGGCCAATTATATCATTATATCATCATAAGGTCAAAGAAAGGCTTTATTAAAAATTAGCAGAGTGAGTGACGGATGGTGATGATTATTATTTTTTAATTTTTAATTTTTTATTATTATATGTATAAAATTTGATATATATGGAATGATTATTTTTATAATTAACTTTTAGTTACCTTTTACGTGAAATCTTGAATTCGTCATTATTAATAGAATTGTTCAATCCTGATGGACCATTGTTGATTTATAAATTATTGAAAAAGAGTAGTAATTCAATTATCATTGAAATTATAAATTTAAAAAATTTGGTCTGTACAATATCATATGAATATTTAAATTATCAAACGTATATTATCATTTAAAAAATTAAAAAACATAGATTCTAAATCTTTGCTCTTTTAATAAAATAAATGAAAACATAAATCACAACTGACCGATATGGAGATAACTTCATGATTTTAATTTGAAACTTGTGGATGAACAAATATATGTTTAAACTTTAAAATAACTTTAATTGTGCATTCAATATGGTCGTCATATTTGAGAACTGAAGAAAGAAATTGCAAGAGCAAACAGTGCAGGACAAAATTTATTCTTTCTCATATATATCTAAATCAAATAAATTGACAAATAAAAATATAAAAAATGTAAGAGTAATCCAAGCCACATTGGTGGACCTTGAAAACGTCATCGCCTTGCGCAACTTGGACGGGGAAAGTTTTATCCCCTCATCCCTCAAGAAAATTCATCCAAGACCCATCATTAGGAGAGGAGCACCTCTCAGATTGGAAGCAATCATCTCCCCGGCACCATTCTTATTCCAATTTTTTAATGCATGTGACTTCTTGGAACATTTTCATTAGACTTCCCCAATGGCGCCCCTCAATTTTCCAAAATCTTGCTTGATCACAGTAACTGGAAGCCATTTTCAATCACATGGTAGTTACTTTATGTAAAAGGGTTTTTGTGATAATGAGAGGAAGCATTGTAAACAAGTAAAAAGATGTGCCGAAGGTGACAGAGAAGAAGATCAGAGCAGTTCCTGAAATACTGAATGTAGTGGCAGGTGGAAAAGAACAAAAAGAGAATTAGTAAATAAAAGAGAATTGGAGAGATAATTTAGTAAGAAAGCTCTCTAACGGAGAATGTGTTAGCTCTGAAGGGAAGAGCCCCTCTAAATGAATTGTGAGGCTCTATATATAGTGTTAAAAGTGATGGTTACTCAAGAATAGGTTTTAATGCGCTAAATGAATGACATTATTATGAAAAATATTAATGTAAGTAACTGTTACTATAATTAAGTGTAACAAGACTTGTTCTTGAGTAAAGGTAATAGGAAAAAGGTACCCGTCCAAAGTATAAGAGAAGAAAATGTATGTGAATAGGTATACGGGAATAAGGTAGGAGGGTGAAACACTTGTACTTCAGAAAAAGGTTAATGGAAAAACCTTTTAACCACCTCCTTATTTGAGCCACCAAGTCAAACTCTCCGAAACATCCTAAGATGATAGTAGCCCATGAACCCTACCACTTATTTCGAGTTGCTTTCACTATCATCTAAATGAAGTGGTTATTCTATTCAAAGTAGTTGTTCTACTTGTATTAGTTGTTCCATATGGAGTAGCGCATTACTTATTCTGATTGTTCTGCATGAAGTAGTGTTTTACTTATTTTAGTTATTCTACATGAAATAGCACTTCATTTATTTTAGTTGTTCTCTATACAATATTATATTGTAACATAATTCTTTAAAGAATAGGTATTAATCAAAATCAAGTATCTATATTTTGCCTTCTGCATAAGAACTCTTACTTAAAAATAATTTTTAGGCATTACTTTAGGAAAAAGTTTTATTTTGTATTGTAACATCTCAGGTAATACTGTTTTGGATAATAATACTTTAAGTAGTAATGTTTTAGGTAATAACATATTACTGTTTAGTGTAATATTTGATTGATTATATAATAATATATTTTCATAGAATAATATTTTCAAGATAAAAATCATAAAAGGAAAGTTAATCTTTTTCGTAAAAAACCTTGATTCTATATGCTCTATAAATATCAAGCTACTATGAACAATTTTCTTTATTCAGATTCTAAGCAAAACAAAATTCAGAGTAAATTTTGTTCTTTTATGAATCTTTTTGAGCACGTAAGTTTTTCTTTTTCTTATAATTTCTTGTTTGTTCTCTCTTTGTGTTTTTATTAGTATTTTTCTTGCTTTTCCAAAAAAATTGAATTTCTTTTGCTTACATGTTTGTATGGCATGCTATTCTTGCAATATGGAGCACTTTTTCTCATACTATGATTATAGCATGAGGGAAATTTACTTTCATTATGAAAGATGTGAGTATTCTCTTAGAACTTCCTTGTGTAAGGAAGCATGATTTTCACTCTATTAAGCTTTTTGAAAAATAGGTGTGTATTCGAGACTTTTTCTTTAATCTACTCAAGAGTCTGAGTAAAACTTCAAAGGTTGCAAGATTTTACAATTGAATAAGAGTATTTTATAAGAAGTTCCATGTTAAGGGAATTGAGATTGGCCTCTTGAGTACCCAGACCATAAGCATGAGCTAGTGGCTTTAATATTCTTTTGGTTGACATGACGTATACTCCCAAGGTGTCCAGATAATGGTATCTCTTTAGCAATTGTTCCTTTAGCAATAAAACTTGTTAGGGGCATATGTTTTCCTCTTGCTTCATTGTATTTAGGATCTCTATATAAGAGGCTAGACTTGTACCAACTCAAAACTGTCGAGTCAGTTGAGCGTTACAAAGTTTTAACTTATATGGATGCTTCCTTCATTCAGATGTGCCTAAGGGAAAGGTTTGGTACTTGTATTTCCATGCCTAATGCATATCCTTTTGCATCTTTTTCCATGAATAATCCTTTATTAGGAAAAACTATAGAGCTTGGGCATGGTATGATCGACTCTTGAGAGGTAATGTTCTTGAAGTGATGGACGTGACAAAAGAATTCAATCCCAAACCTCATGTGCAGCCCATAACTAGATTCGATGATCCTGAAATTTATTATGATCACTACCTTTTACAATATGGAAGAATGAGTTCACAAGGTATTAACTTTTGTGTATGGGTTCACAGTTTCCAATTGTCATCTATGATTGAGAGTTCTAGTTCACGTGGAGATAGAAATTTTCTTTCTGTAGAGGTATATTCTCCTTATAGAATGGCACGCCAATTTGTGTTTAACCAACTAGTTTTGCCTGACTCTTCTTCAACTATCAATTTTTCCTTTTACATTTCTTCATTTCTCATGGTAGGACTTCAACTCCGTTTTCATAAACTTAAAAGTTATACTGTCCCAGCTTTAGATAGAGTTGGTATCCACACTTTTGGATGGTTCGCTTAGTGGAGGGAGTGTGTTGAAGAATGGAGATCTTTTATTGTGCCTTTGACTAATCCCAGAGCTTGTCTTTACACTCCTCCTATAAGTAACACCGATGCATCCTTATGCTTGATTTCTCTCAAAAAGAAAAGAAATGTAAATGAAAAAGAAGATTATGCTCCTTACGCTCTTACTCATTAAACAAAACATGTGCATCGAAAAGTAAGTCCATACTTTATTTCTTCTACTTCTTTTTTTTTTCTTAAATTCATTTACTCATTATATTTTTTTTAATAAAGAGAAACAATTGAAAGAGTAAAACTTAACTTGGTCGAAGAGGAAGAGACTTTTGAAGCTGAGACTGGGGAAAAATCATGTGACTTTGAATATAGTGATGAATTTGATGATGAGTCTGTTGATGTTGATGAAGTTGAAGTTGAGTGTGAACTAGCCTCTTTTGATGATTTTATTGATTTGGATGTTCTATTACCTTTGCATGTTCAAAGCTCCACTATGAACTAAGTATAAACATATTACTATGCTACTCCAATTGCTATTGATCTTTTTTTTTTTTTTGAAATTAAGATCATTCTTACTACCCAAGTTATTCAAGATAAGGCTATTCCTAATCCTAAGGTTGTTCCCAACACTGAGGTTATTCCTGCTGTTGAGGTTATACTTGAAGTTGGAGTTGATGTTAAAGCTATTCTTGATATTGTCATCGATAGTGTTAGAGCAACTCCTAATATTAAGATTGTTCATGATGTTAGAGTTGTTACTGATAATGCTAGAGTTACTCCGATTAATTCTCGTCCTTCTTCCTGCCCAATGCTAGCACACAAAGAGGCTAATAGTGTTTTTGGTACTTAAGTAGCACATATTGAATAGAGTGGTAGGAAAGTCGACTTCCATAATTTTCAAATTTCTTCCGAATACATGGAATATTTAGAGCAAATTTTCAATATAGAAGGAGAATTTTGGAGTACCTCTTTTTTAAAAAACATGGATGTCATTTGTTTAATGATGGAAGTGTTGGGTAGAGTTCTATCCATCTCCCATGCTCCATTAATGAGTACTTCACTAAAGGAATTGCAACAGATTTTATGGGATTTCGATGATGCTTGTAACGTTGGATTCAAACTTGATTGCCTCAATGATTGTAGATCTAGAGCCAAAGCTTTTCTCAACAAATCTTCCTTTGAAAAAGAGTTAAAAGACATTACAACAAAGATAGTTTTACTAAGAACGCGTGAAGCTGAAGTACGAGAATAACTAGATATCTTTTTCAGCAATAGCTCTTCTTTATGGTATATGTCATTAGCTAGTCTTTTAAAAGCTCATTTGAGCTAGTACTTTGCAATTACGGTATCATATTTCTTTTTCTTTTTACAATAATAATAATGTTATACGCTAGTTGCGTACTTATTTATATTTCGCATTGTATTCAGCCAAAGGGAGCTTTTAACTTTACATTAAGGAGATTAACTCTAACCTGATGCGAAGGAGATTAATTCAACCCTTAAACTAAGTAAGTGTAAGAGTTGTGGCCAATTTGTGAGTAATATACTATGGCCAAGAAATGAACGATAAAGCTTGCGGCTAATAGCATAACATAATTACAGCCAAATTATAAGCTATAAAGCTAGCTGTTGGAATATGAATGATAAATTATGGTCAAAAAATAAGTGATAAAGCTTGCGACTAATAAAAAAAAATCCTTCCAGCCAAAATATGAGTAGTGAAGCTTGCAGTTGAAGTAAGAATGATGAACTATGGTCAGAGAATGAGCGATAAAGCTTGCAACTAATGATATAATATAAGTACAATTAAAATATAAACGACAAAGCTAACAGTTGAATATGATTTTTTTTTTCAAACTTCAAAATGTAATTCATAAAGTAATGAAAAGTTAAAATAATAGAAATATCATACATGAGTGGGAGACGGGTTGTTCTGGACCCTACATATATCTTCTTGTGGAATATTCCCTCTAAAAAGGAATTTTTCTTTCTCTACATCCTCATTGAATTGCATTCATTGTTAGAGTATTCCTTCTATCATAGTGAGTAGCTCTTTTTTGTCTAAGAACGTATTATTGGTCCTTCATGCGACTTCCATCAATGTAGCAAAGGTTGAAAGAGGTAGATTCTCCAAGTGTAGCCTGCAGTCATAAAACATCTCATGAATGCATACTTTTACTAACTCTTTCTCATCATGAGATTCTTGTATGTCCAACACCCTCTCTCTAAAATATTGGATATACTCCATTGGATCCTCTCTAGACTTTTGAAACTTTGTTCCAAGATCAATGAGAGTAACCTTTTTTTAAGTAGAGAAAAACTTTTCCTCAAATATCCTACACATCTGATTCCAAAATTGAACAGAACCAAAAGTGAGGTTAACATACCATGTGTAAGCCTTATCAGTGAGAGACTTGGAGAACTCCTTCAACTTCAGGTCATCATTTAATCTAGCAACTTCAAGAGTCTCCACAAATTCCATGACATGTTCTTGTGCATCTCCAGTCTTTCCATTGAATTGTTTGAATTTAGGGCTAATATAGTCCTTAAGGTATGGTTTTGCAACTACACTAGCCGGGTAAGGTAACTAGAGATCAAACTCATAAAACTTCAAGCTCTTGTTCTTCTTATCTAACAGCCTTTGGAGCTTTTCCATTGTCATAAATCCTTGAGTAAGAGTAGGTGGGATTATTGCAGTAGAAGTAGTTGCTAGGGTAATTGCAATAGTGGTATTGGTTGGATTAGGGTTTGCAGCAACTACTACATCAGCTGCACTTTCTCTATTTCCTCCGTTCCCTTCAATGTTTATAACTAGATGAGTGACTCTGTCAAGTGCACTCTTATTAAGGTGCACAGGTTGGGCTTGAGAAGTGGTGACAATAGAGGACGCAAATTGAGATATAGTCTCCATCATTCCTTTATAATTATCCTCCAATGTTTGCATCATCTCCTAAGAAGCTTGGATCATTCTCACCAGATCCTGAATGTAAGAGGGAATAGGTGCATCTTGGTTGTCAGTGGAATTCTCCATCTTTTCCAGTAACCAAAAATTGTAGCAGTAAAAGTCTTGTTTACTACAATAACTCCTCCCTAATGGAGTCGCCAAAATGTAAAAAGGTTCTTGTGATAAGAAGAGGAAACATTACAAACAAGTAAAAGGATGTGCCGAAGGGGATGAAGAGGAAGATCAAAGCAATTCTTGAAGCACTAAGTGTAGTGGCAGATGTAAAATAACAAGAAGAGAATTAGGAAATAGAAGAGAATTAGAGAGATAATTTAGATAGAAATGCTCTCTAGTGAAGAACGTGTTAGCTCCGGGAGGAGAGCCCCTCTAAATGAATTATGAGGCTTTATATATAATACTAAAAGTGGAGATTATTCAAGAATAGGCTTTAATGCACCTAACGAATGACATTATTATGAAAAACTTTAATGTAAGTAACCGTTACTATAATTGGGTGTAATAAGGCTTGTTTTTGAGTAAAAGGTAATAGAAAAGAGGTACACGTGAAAAAGTACAAGAGAAGAAAATGTATGTGAACAGGTCTAAGAGAACAAGGTAGGAGGGTGAAACACTTGTACTTTAAGAAAAGGTTAAGAGGAAGACCTTTTAACTACTTTCATATTTGAGCCACCAAGCCAAATTCTCTGAAACATCACAAGATAAAAGTAACCCATACACCTTATCACTTATTTCGAGTTGCTTTCACTGTTATCCAAGTGAAGTGGTTATTCTATTTGAAATAGTTGTTCTACTTATATTAGTTGTTCCATATGGAGTAGTGCCCTACTTATTCTAATTGTTTTACGTAAAATAGTGCTTTAGTTGTTTTGCATGAAATAGCACTTCACTTATTTTAGTTATTTTCTGTACAATATTATGTTGTAACATAATTTTTTAAAGAATAGGTATTAACTAAAATCAAGTATCTACACCCCCAAGTTATAAACAAAGAGAAATTAGAGCCAACAATATTGGGGCAGACGTGAGAATTGATTCACCGAAATGGATATGGAGATGTGGGGCTTTGGATACCTCTCCTCATCTCTTACATATCTTTATTACTATTTTAATTCAATCTCTTATTATAATGCCAGAAAAGGATAATACATATACAAAGATTGCAATGTTTGGATCCTTAATAAAACTCACCTAGACTACCAACTCAGAAGTCAAAGGTGTTAAGATTAATAAATTGGTCTAATGAGTTAACGGGAATTTTTTTATTTTTTATTTTTTTTTCATTTTGAGGCACTGTGTTACTTCGTCAGTCTCTCTCTCGTTTTTGTTTTTTGGAGAATAAACCTAAGCCAAAGCCAACTCGAAATTTACTTCACTTTCTTTCATATTTATCAGACAATGTAGGTCGCTGGAATTGAATTTGTCTTCTTAAAGCCTGGATTCAGTTTTGATCTTGTTATTTTAGGCTAACATGGCATGAATTCATGGACACAATTGGTGAAGAAGAGTCATATGATGTTGTTGTAATGTAACCAAAGCCAAATAGTGACCGGAGGACCTGTCTGGCGGCTTGAAATTAGACTATGCTGTTGGAAAAGGGCGAGGGGACAAGGGACAAGGGCAAGGGGCGGGGGAAGTGGGTCCTTGCTGATAATTGCAAGTTAAATGTGGAAAATCTACGAATCAGGCCATGTACCATGAATCTGTAGGCATCATTGCTTGCCTAACCAATCAGTCAGAAAGTTTTTGTAACTTAAATTTGGTTCTTTTTTTTTTAAATTAATTTTTCATTTGTGACAAAGTTTTGGACCACTGAAGAACTTTGCAAATTGCAAAATAGAGCAGCTCTCACTATCTAGACGTCTGTGTATGATGGATGGATAATAAGAGCTTGCTTAATTTCAAAGATACATATATACATATATATATATATATATATATATATATATATATTCTGTTAGATGCTTTATTCCTTCTTCATTTACTTTCAAAATTGATTTGATTGCTGTCAAAAATTAAATTGTCTCTGGTGGGAATTTGGAAGGGTCCTAGCACCCAAGACTTGGAAAAATTAATAAAAAGCAATGTATCAAAACAGGTAGAACGTTCGTAAAATTAAGGTTTTATGTTTACTTTTGAACATTCATGAAGAAAGGCAGAAGAAATTCTACTTCATCTCAAGAATCTCGTGATTGGGTATTTTTTTTTTTTTTTGAAAAATGGTGTTTTATTCTTCCATATGCTATAACAAGTCTTAAGCAAAGCTTGCTAGAGATTTTGGTGGCATGGTGAATTTGAATGGCAAATGGACTACGATTATATTCCAAATGATTGAATTTTGAACCATTTTAAATTAAGATTGATTTAATATTTTATTATTTATATTTGAATTATTTTAAATTTAAATTACTCGATGTTTCGTTTCAATTCAAATTGATTAAAAAATTTTTAAGTTAGAAATCTTTCTTTTTATTTTATAATTAGTCTTCTATTTTTTTTTTGTTTATAAAGTGATATAAGTAACACATATGGGACTGGTCCCCTTAATTTTTAATGTACTTTTCGAATTGATGAAGAGAATATATTTTATTATTGATATTATATAAAATTGCTACATTAACCAGTAATCTGTTTTCCGAATTCGGGGTAAATTCTTTCTCTTGTACAATTTATCCAACAGGCCTTTTTATGATTAGTATAATTACTCATTTGGGACAACTTTTTGATCAATATATAATTTAAACAAAAAAAAAAAGAAAGAAAGAAAAGGAAAGAGAGATGGGGTTTTCTTTTGCTACTTCATTCTTAGTTTGGTCCATTTTTAATTTTTATTTTCCAATTCGTGACAAGATTGGACCACTGGACAACTTTGCAACTTGCACCAGAGCATATGTGGAGTCTCTAGCACCAGTTGATTTTTCAAACATATTCTAAGTTATAAGCTTTTGATTAATCTTTCTTCCTTAAGATTTTTCCGTAAAAATATATATATATATATATATATATATTGTGTTCCTTTTCTCTAAACGGGGAAATATGTAAGGCAGGAAGACAAAGACAGAGTAATCAACAATAATTTGCTTTCTAGTACAACATAACTGTATATTAAAGAAAGAAATTATGTGAATTTTGACAAAATCACAAGAAGGGGAATAACACAAGAAACATGTGAAAAGTCTCCAATATCATGTAGTGGCAGCTATTTTACATGTTGTGTTGGGATTGGATGGGTTTACATATATCACAATTTTGAATTTTTGATTTGGTTTCAAGTTAATTTGATCTTTCGTTTATATTTCTATTCAATTGATTTCAACTTTCAAGTCATTTTGAGTTTGTGTTGCTTGAAATTTTACAGATTTCAACTACGCATGCGCTTATGCATACAAAACAAAGAGGGATCAGTTTCAGTAGAAATTTCGTGCACTTTTACTATCGAATTCTTTTCTTTTCTGTAAATAGTAATCACATTATTAAATACTGAAATTGATACAGGGCCCCAAAAGTAGAAAAGAAGGGACTGGCTGGCTTTTGACCCACCAAACCGAAGAGAAGTGACCTATTGCTCTCAAGCATGCAGTAGATATGTCAACAAAATGTCTACCCAACCCAAAGAATTGGTTAACATAAAATTTTCAGAAAATTGTGGTGCACTAATCAGAAATTTGATTTTTCTAATTAGAATGAAGATCTTGGTCTTGTCTCATTCTCAGCTGGAAAAAGATAGCTATCCTGAAATGGTCCTTCCTTTCCCAGAAGCTTCATATGAATGTGTTGAACATCAAAGATACCTTGGGGACTTCAACACAAGTAGACAAATTAGGAGCATCCATTTTTTTGGGAGGACTTTTTCAACAATTTCTCCTCTCCTCTTCTGGTTTTTGGTGACTTTGGAAATATTTTCGTGATATATATTCTAAGGAGCAATGTATCCAGACCCCTTTTTTTCAAAGTTCAAATTGTGATTGATAGGCTCTACGTTTAGGATAATGATTTTGATAAAATAAAATAAACAATTTATTATTAATAGGAGTATTATTTTTTGGCTAGCCTTCGGAAGAAGGCAAATAGATCTGTCGTTATCAAATTTGAGTGTGGAGACTGAGTGGGTGCTCATGTCGAATTCGGGGGCCTTTGGCAGCAATTTCTGATTATTTCTAGCAATCATTCACATGAATCCCGTTTTTAAAACAAAAAAGGGTGCGGTTGAAAGTTCATTAGCATGAAATATCCAAACCAAACTTATTGAGAAAATTTATCATCTACTTAGTGAATCAATGTCTTTCTTTGATGAAGGTTGGTAAAATTTTAATTCTCTTCTTTGATAAAAAGAAAATCTTAATTGTTTTATAGAGCATGTACTGTTATGGTTGTTGTTTATATTTTGTCATCGTCAGTGAACACTTTTTACTGTTTACCACAAAAAAAGAAAAAGTTTCTTTTTCAAAGTAAAATACTTTTATCATTCTCCCAGATCAAGTTTCTTTCCGCCATGGAATGGTATATCCAGAATAACCTGGCTTAAGAAGACTTGTTGAGAACTTCCTTTTTGGTTATTTTCTCTTTTTCTTGTTCATTTTTGTGTCATCCTCTGAACCATTGGGACAATTAATCCATGCAAAGGCTTGGCAGTCCCCGGTTGATAATCATCCCATTTCTGAAAATTCAACTCCATGTAATCAACCTGAATGTAAATATCTTGGGGTGGATGGAAGGATCCATGGAGTTTCCATCCACAAATGACACTACTTTTCTTTCTCCTTTCTGTTAAACCCTTTTATCAACACCCCACATCCATCATGTTTCAATTTGCAATGAGTACACCATCTTGACTTTACTCGTCTTCCCAATAATGGGATTATCAAAGAGGTTTTTCTTTTTCTTTTCTTCCCTTATGCCTCCGTGACTGGCGTTGGTCATGGATTGTTAAACAAATGTTGTGTATAGATACACATATTGAGAAACTCCAAGCATTTGGATTTTGGATGTGAAACCTTTACTTAATGATTTTTCATATTTTCAATGTATAAAAGGGAAATGATATGCTTGAAATAGGTAGTGGTTTTCATTGTCAAGCCATGTAGCGACTAAATCCTTGGATGTTTGCCCCAATTCATTGAACAATCATAAATGAAAAGTAGCATCCCATCCAATTTTATTGATCTAAAGGTCGCATTTTGCCCGCTAATGCATAGAACAAACAAATCATTCCTACTAGAAAAAGAAAAAGGTGGAGTTAATGATTGTTAAGAGAAAAAAATGATAATGTAACATATTGACGTGGTATGATAATATTTATATGTACTATTTTTTATTATTTATGTCAATGTCATATAGATATAAAATGATTAATGATATTTTGATTATTAATAATTAGTTAAATATCAGTTATAGAAATTTATTTAATCTAAAATAAAAATATAAAATTTAAGTGAATGAAATAAAAAAATAAAAATATTTAAAAGTTTTTTAAATATTATGGAAAAAAAAAAGATATTCCCAATTTCTTCCTACCAATTTTCTGTTCACAAAATATTTTGACGGTTATTTCAACCGCCGAAGGCTGAGTTGTTACCATCATCCACGTGGGATGACAAGTGGACAAGGTCCCATGTGTAGCTCATATTCGACAAAAACTGACTTCATATGCTGATGTCACCTTGCTCTGACCTAGCCGCCATGCCTGAATTGACCCACGTGTTCATTTAACCTTGGCTGTGGAACCCACATAAAAAGAGATCAAATAATATAATGCCATATCAGCTTCCCTGGCCACCTGTCTACTCTTCTGGCCCTTATTCTTTTGCCGTCCTATTTTACATTTAAATCCTCTGTTCGGGGTATATAAAGGGTGCTAAAGCCTTAAGCTTTTTGCTCTGCCTCCACCTCCCAACACCTTTCCCGAAACAGAGTCGAAAAACAGAGGAGCAACAGAGAAACACTTCCAGAGCCTTAGAGCCTTAGAAAAAACAATGGATTCCTGCCTCTTTCACTCCCCAAATTCTAACTCCTCATCGGAATCTTCATTTGGGTCACCGGAGTTCTTCCCTTTGCACAACAACTATCTTCCTTTCAACGAAAATGACTCCGAGGAGATGCTTTTATACGGGCTACTCGCGGAGGCTACACAAGAAACATCAGAAATAACGTATCCTAATCAAGTAAAGGAAGAAGAGGTTAGTTCAATGGAAAACGAAAGTCCAAAGAAAGAAAAGTCTTACCGGGGTGTAAGAAGGCGTCCGTGGGGGAAGTTTGCGGCTGAGATAAGGGATTCCACCAGGCACGGCATAAGGGTTTGGCTTGGAACATTTGACAGTGCGGAAGCTGCTGCTTTGGCTTACGATCAAGCTGCTTTTGCCATGAGAGGCTCCGCCGCGATACTCAACTTTCCGGTGGAAAGAGTGCAAGAGTCGCTGAGAGACATGAAGTGCCACCAGGAGGAAGGGTGTTCGCCGGTGGTGGCTTTAAAGAGAAAACACTCCATGAGGAGGAAAATGATAAGCAGAAGCAAGAAAGAAAGAGATGTCAGGATAAACAATGCGGTGGTGTTGGAGGATTTAGGTGCAGATTACTTAGAAGAACTTTTGACTACATCTGAAACTGCTAGACCTTGGTGAATCCAAAAAAAAGAAAAGAAAAAAACAGCAAGAATAAAACTTGTTGTTCATCTATTTCTAGTCTTCTTTTTTTTTTTTCTTAACTCTGCCTTGAGCTCTGTTTTTGTTTTTCCTTCAGAACCCCACCATTTGTAATCAGAAAAGGGTGTAAGAAGGTTCACATTTTGATATTTTTAAATGTGTATCCTCTCTTTTTCTTATTCCATTTTGTGTAAAGTTGAGGAACAAGAAATTAAGAATAGCAATAATTTCCAGGAGACTGCTTGTCTCACCCACCAAAGACAGAGGTTGGCTGCTGCTGCTACTGTTATAGGATTTATGGACACATATCCCTCTTCCAAAAAGAGAAAGGAGGACATGACTACATACCCATATTTTGCGAACAAAAATAATTTAAGAATGATGATATAAAAATAATACTTTATAATTTTTTATATTGGCTACATTAAATGGCAAAATGCAACTTTATTTATTAACTTATTATTTTTTACGATTCAAATTCGAGATTTCACGTAACTAAAACATGACTAATTTATATGATAATATCATTTGAAAAATAAATGAATACAAATAACATCATGTGCTACATTGCTAGTCACCGTGACAGGAACGTTGTTCGCTCTCAAATTGAGTATAATTGAATCGATAATAACTTATTTATTTTTTGAGAAAAAAAATTAATCCTGTTTTAATTAAATAAATAAAGTGTTATTTTATCTAAGCATATGCATTATACCCTAAACCAAAGAAGAAAAATTCTCCAAGACCAAAAGATTCAAAGTATACTGAAAATAACTAAGATGATCAAACCCTTTATTAAAAAAGAAATTATGATGTTCATAATATATCTCTATATTAAATTTATACATCTAGAATAGTCTCTGGCAGTGGTTGCAGCATCAACTCTTATCTCTTCCATTTTTTAATTTTCTTCTAAGATGAGTCAAAGCTTCTACTCAATTGAACTTCAAATGCTTCCTCCTGTTCTCTTTTCTCGTTAAAACAAAAGACACAACCTAGTTTTTGTCGGTCACAACTTGCACATTGAAAAGTTAAAACCATGAACTAAGAAGAATTAATTCGTATTACGCAAAGAGAAAATCTGGGTTGGTCTTCACTTCAACAGTAAACCCCTCCTATCTTTTCCTTTCTCTCCCCTCTCTTACTTCCCTGTACAAGTCCTTCGAGTTGTAATTTTCTTTTTCCTCCATACAATCAAATTGGATAAATTTAAAGCAAACACAGATGAAAATTTTAAGAGGCGAAATTGGCGGACCATGAAGATTAAACAATGGAGGATGATGGGTTAGTTTGTCAATCGTCTATACTCCAATGATTTCACAGATTACTATTTGAGTGTAATTTCAAAGTTAAGGAAGCTTCCTGCTGAGTGCTGGTTTAATGTCTTTAATGTTATTCTTGGACTGTTATCTATTGCCTAATAAGACTAATCTAATTTTAAGTGAATTTAATAACTTATGCATGATTGACTTGTTCTTAATCGAGTTCACGTTTCATATTGTTACTTTTTTCTTTGGCCAATATGACCAGCTTTCCTTTATTCCAGAAGGTCAAAAAATGGCCCAATTTTACTATTTCTCTTAATTAATCTGGAAACTTAGCTCCTTAATAATGGTCCTGAAATGAGTTAAGGACTCTTTATGATCAATTTTGAGTAGGATAGTATCAATAGTAACCTTCTTCTTCCCTTCTTCCTTAGCAAAAACGAAGGGAAAAAATATATATATATATATATATATATATCAATAGAATATTTGGCTATGGTTAATTGATTAATAAATGGGAATATCTCCCTTGAGGGTGGTATATAGTCAGTCAATGGTGTTAGCTAAGGAAGATGATTAAATTATCTTCCGACTAATTGATTGATTCCACAATTATATTAAGGAATTTATTTCCCTAAGCAACCTATTAAAAACAAATTATATGGTTAAGTAAAGCAATTTTACAGATCAATCAATTTTGTCACGTGATTCCTTGATCGTGACATTTAGAGTCCAAGGTTAAAAGTACGTGGGTCAGAATCTAAATTTTAGTCAATTCAAAAAGGGTGTTTTGATTTCAAGAAAACTCATAAAGTGTTAAAGCTCATAATCCAAACCTTTGATGCCTTATTTGATGCTTCCATCGTGGCATGGTTAACTGAACTTGGTCACCTTCTTATTAAATACGAATGACGAGGATCTTGAATTCAATCTTTTTTTATTATTATTATTTTTAGTATTAGTTAAATCGAATTTGGTCACTCATCTTTAATTTATCTTTTTACTCAATCTAATACATTTATTTTTTTATTATTTATTAAAAAATTATATTTATATCAAAACTAAACAGGTGGGAAATAAATTTATCAGTATCTCAATAAGAGACTGCTTAAAGGTCTATTTTATGACATTAATTTGACTAAAAACAAAAATCACTTACCAGCTACCGAATTACATTTTGTTTTCCATTGATTAGGGTCTTTGCCACAAGAAGCTTTTACGATTGCAATTTACTTAGATATTCATGCACGTTAATCATGAAGATTATTGAAAACATAAAGTCCTTGTGGATTACAGCTGGCGGGAAAAAGATTATTTTAATTGAAATTCAGGGGAAGCAACCAAGACAAAGGTAGAGGAAAGAATTCTTACATAGACATGAGCCTTAACTATACTTGTCAAAGGGAAATTATGTTCCATTTAATGTTCATGCATTGTCTTATACACTCTTGGCTCTTTTCTGTTTTCCTTTTTAAACCAAGCTAGCCGCCGTATTTGTCTTTTATTTGCAGGACAGTACCTGCAAATTGTATGATAGACAACTAACTACCTAATTAGTTGACAAATAATTGTTTAAGGGATATGGTCAAGCATAATTAGACAGGCAAAAACTGTATATATTTTTAAATTTTTTCTTTTACTGTGTGTTTTCATATCATTAATTAATTATTAATTATGTAAGTTTCGTTTCATATTATGTACAGCTACGATAATAAATTTTGTGAATAAGACATTATTTTTTAGACATCGACAGAATAAAATGATGACGAGAGTATGATCGTGTTTTATGAAGTCCTCATACGTAACAGAAAGAAACATTGCACAGACCAAAACGATAAATGCGTCTCATTAGGGTGATGTTGATGTATGTTTTGGTAATGTAGCTATCTCGCTAGAGAAAGTACCACAGGCTGATTCATTGGTTTGCAATAAGCAGACTGTATCTATGTGCATGCAGAGTATCTGTCAAGCGTGCCAACAAGCAGCTGTGCTAGATTCGATGATCTGATTGAAATTGGACAGGGATGAAAACCCAATGTACCAAAAGGAAAAAACAAAGTAACAGGTTGCGGGAGGGACTTCTTTGAAATCTGTATCTTAAGAATTAACTTGGCAGTCGGCAGTGGCATAAGAAAGTCAATGTCGTAGAGGTCTGATTCAATGACTCCCAAATGTACATTCACTTTATAATTTCTTGAGCGATCAGGTTATCGCTGGAAGAATCAAAGACCAACTCAACTCCACGTTTTGTTGCCCTATCTAGCTGTTTTAATTCATTTATGCATTGAGCGGATAACGAAAAACATATGCTCAATGGCTTAACTTTCTAAAAAATTTCATGTTCCAGGGCTTAGATTGATGAATTTTCTCAAAAAAATTGTCCTGGTTAAGTTTCATTTGAGGTATTAAGAATATTTTTCAGAAACAGGTTTAACATGTCTGAACTCTTATACTATAACAAAGCTATAGGAAAATTTTTGGATCAGAACATTAATCAAGAAGTTATGGGAACCCAATCAGTGTCTTGGCTTCTCTGGCCCAGCCCAAATGAAGAAAATTCAAAATTATCAAGATAATTTAGCCGTACATGATTTGCCACGGCCTCTCAAAGTAGGTATTCAGGGTTTCTGACTGCCATTTTTTTCCTGAATCAGCACTTAATGTTGCACTTGCTATGTCAAAGGAAATATATCTATCTGTTAAGTGATGACAGATGAAGGGGAACAAAGATACTGACAGGGATGATCTGATATCTCTACAGACCCGTTAAATTGATGCATTAAAGCAGAGAAAAGAGGATAAGTCATAAGATAAGAAAAGTTATTCTCAATGCACATGAACTCATAAGGATCACCAGCCATTAGGTAAAGGAATAATTTCTTTGACAAGGGTTGAAGGCCTAACAGTACCTCTCAAAGAAATTGGAGTATTGCAGGACTTCCATCTTATCTCCAGGTGTTTTAGTTCTGCTCCACTAGCCTTCTTCCCTAACAAGTCATGTTTGTTCCTTGTTGCACCAATCTGTTATCAGTTGTGGGCACAAGAGTTTTCAAGGTTTAAGCTTCTGATCAGTAGTACCATCTCAAAAATACAGCCTTGAAACTTTTGGTCAAACTCATTAATAAGCCAAGTCATGGATCATATAATAGCCCTGTTCAATTCAGGGAAGATGAATTTGGATATAAAAGATAATATCATGGCATCAGTGAAAAAGAACAACTAAACCAGCCAGTCGAGACCACATATACAAGTGTCTCTTATGAATAAATTTAGCCAGATCATTGATAAGACAAAATGGAAGATGAAACTGTTATTAATACCCATTCATCATATTGAAGATGAAACAGTTACTGATACATATTCATCATAAGCTGGAGAAACAAATTATGATACACATTGTTCATACACATTTTCATACAAATTAATCATATACTGAAAGTTTCTGATACAGGTCTCCAGAGATGGCTTGTTCCATCACAGTGACAGGGTCAATAATCCCTCCATTGTCCAAGAACAACTCCACCAAATTCTTTAAGAATCCACCGACTAGTGCCACTCCAGCCTGATTGGAAGGAACAGGCGTATCAGGGGAGTCGTTGAGGTTCCAAAACACAATCTCTGGCATTCTAAAACCCTTCTCTTGAAATTTCCTTTGTATCCCTCCATACATGGATTCCCATGATTTTGCTGAGTTTTCGCTGTTTCTCTTCAATCTTCTCTTGCTCCACCTCACACGTAGCATACCACTCATCCTCCAGAGTATAACCTTCTTCACTACCAGTGTCCCAATCTGAAAAAGGACTGTAATAACCAGAACATTGTCCATTTGAGTAAGTTGAAACGTTTCTTATTGGATGATCATAATTCTGCCTAGATGCTTCATCAAATTCCATACCACTGAAAACAGAAATGCTCCTTATCATCTGATCCTCCTTTACCTTCCCATCTACAGCAACCTGCAAAATTCTATCAAACACTTTCTCAAAATCAACATTCGCACCTCTATCCATCTTCCTTAAAAACTGAGTCTTTGACAAAGGTTATCCCCTTGGATCAAATGAAGCTCCGGATTTGAGCCACAGATAATCAACTTCCCCTTCCATGGCTCTTCACAGAGTTCTGAAATCAATAGCCCGAGAGCAACACAGACCTCCATAGGAGACCCATCCATGCTGTTAGAGACATCAGATATTGCAATGCAGTTATTCAATTCTCCCTTCTTTTTAATATCCTCCACCATCCTCCTCCATTGCAAATCTGCAACCTCATCTGCAACCTTTAAAGATGCGATGATTTCATGTGGAAGCAATGCACCAGCAGCAGTTGTTTCATCTTCTTTCCTCATATCCTGAATATACCCAACAAACCTTTGGTTGTCATGCCACAAGAAATGTTTCTTGTAATTTTTCATGGAAACAGAAGGCACCCTGTTATAAGACAGAGCGTCCCATTGCTTTGAACTCATGTACAACTCTGGCAATTCAAGAGCCTTATGCAAAGGAACAAGAACTTGCTTTCTCAACCTATCTCTCAACCTAAATGCATAATGAGCCTCCTCTATTCCCTCATAACCAGGATCAGATTTCCTTGGAAACATCCTCCTCGCTATATATACTTTCACATATTAAAGTAGCCTTATCATAAGCAGAATAAATTGAACGACACCATTTAGACGCCAGACTAATTTTCCTAACCTCCGCAGAATTCAAAAACATTATCTCTTTCTTTAAATCTACTGCAAACATATCAGCTATACAATCATACAAAACCTAGACATGGGTCCGGTGCAATACCTTTCGTAGGCCTTTTTTGCCTTGTTCAGCTCTCTCTCCTTTCTTAGACTCCTCTCGTTCTCCTTATTCACGTATGCCATCTTTGTCGTCTGGGAAACCGTAACATCCCTTGGCAACTGCGGCTTACGCTTGGATTTATACATCTTTTTATTGAGCCATTTCCCTTTCTTTTTCTTCCTGGTTTGCCACTCTTGCTTCGCATTTTCCCTCACTTCCTCTCCTTCCAAAAGCCTATAAAGAATCTCCAACAAGTCCTTGTAGCATCCAAACTATGCAAAAATCCTGACATTGCGTGCTAAGGTTTTAGAGTGGTTTTTGTGTACCCACAATGCAGCACTATAAAAGCTTTCTTTATCAGAATTTCCAGTGCCACGGACACCTCTTAAATTGCAAACAAGCCTCAAGGTGGTTAAAGGGTCGTAAGACCAGGCCTTTACGAGCAGATTAACAAGGACATGAGTTGGCATGGAAAGCAAGGCAGAGAAGAACAAGTCCAGGCAAGGGTTGACAGTGTTTGAGCAACTGAAGGACTCGTTTTTCGGGAACCCTAACTGCGGTATGATGGGTTTGACAGAGTCGAGTTGAAGGTTGTCGACGCCAGCTTGGTGGGAGCGCACCATGGAAACGCCACTGGGGGATAGCCCCGGTGGACCAAGAAGCAAGGTATTGGAAGCCATTGGGGTTAAATGGCTCTTGGGTCTTTTTCGTTTTTTCTTTCTAGGGTTTACTGTTGAGAGTATGTGGCTGTGAAATGGAGCTCTTTGGTGGGTGTTTAAAAAGAGTGGCTTTTACTTGAGGAGCAAGAAATTAATGGAGATTTGAATCATGTGATAACAGTTTCAGCAGAATTTTACTCCACTAGGTTGTTTATCCTCTTATAGATAATTAGGAGTTGCGTAATAAACTTATCTAGAATCTTTTGAAAATATATACAATACATTATAATTTTAATTACTTTTGATAATTCTCTTATCATTGATTGAGTAAAAGTTACCCTTTCAACTTGAGCATTAAGTTTGGAATCTTAAAGTCTCTTCAATTTTTTTAAAGAAAAAAAAATATAAATTCCGTTTAAATTATATTTGACTGGCGATATGAAAGTATTTCTATGTAAAAGAAAAACTTAGAACAAATCCAGGATCTTGGCAGTTGGCACCTTCTGTTGAGCCAGGCAATGCCCCTGTTTGGGGGGATGGGGAGGTCCATGGCATAAGATTATTTTCATATAATTCTACTTTTGAGTGACAATATGAAAAGGCCAGAGCAGTCTCTTTACAATTTTACGCTTATCAGCACAATCTACAAATCATTAGAAAGCAAATTATTGCAAGCTTCTAGCATTGTATCATTGTTTAGTTACCATGCATGTTATGATATTCTTGTGATTTAGTATTAAGTAATTTACTAGTACAAATGTAACATCCTTGCTGATTGTCGTTTGATCTGCCCAGTCCGCTGAGATTTGTCTACCATCCATGTTATTAAGATATGCTTCTGGGATGTGATAGGCAGGTCTTCACAATGTTGTAGTCTATGTATACCTTTGTTTTGTAGAACTTCTGCCCCTTCTTTATGGATTCTAAGTGATGCCCTTTGGATCTTGCTTGGTTTAGATGTGATTTGCATTGCTGGTATGAATCCAATTAGTCTTTGATCATGTCGATGACGGGAAATTTTGAGTTTTTTTAGTTCAATTTGATCATACATGGCCTAAGGGCAACATTGCCTCGTTAAAAGGTTACTACTTTGGAGTGGCTTAACTTATTTGGTTTAGGCAATTGTACAAGAAAAATTCTTTAGTCTCATAATTGAGCCAGTTCAAAGATGTGTATACTCCTTGTTAATTATCATGAGGAGTGCAGTGATAGATTTGAAATATTTGCATATAGTTTGAGTCATGGAACGTGCTTTAAGACCTATTTAGTTTCAGACATCTGAGTTTTGGCTGTTGTATACACAGCTGTTGGACCAACCCATCATCTGACATCTGGTTTCCTACCCAAAAATGGTTCACCGAGCCAGGCCTCCTCCAATCTTGAAGTGAGTCAGTGGGCTTTGTTATGTTTTTACACATATTGTTTCCTTTACTGTTCTTGGCTTTGATAAATGACCGCTCCAACAAATTTAATTTATCTATAACTTTTTCTCAGTGGGTGAGGATTTTCATTGGATGAAAGGCCTGATCGCTCATTTTCTTTAAAAGAAGATGAGTAATGCCATTAGGACAGAAAGATGCTAACATCTCATAAATTATTCAATTTAAGATATTAGTGATCCACAATGTGAGAGAGTTCTAAATAAAAATAACAACTTAACGGCAAATTTATTACAGGACTTGAGTAAATTGACAAATGACTCCTTCTGTGGTAACAATGCTTGGAAAGAGATTAACAATGCTTGGGTCGACCCCCAGTTCCTTTGGGGTCATGGAATTGGAATTATCACATATATTTTATTTTGGGGTAAAAATGTGAAAGGCAGAGTAGTCTCTGCATTTCGCACACCTGTGCATTAGATATTCATGGCAGACGAAACTGGCTATAATTGACTGAAGGATAGAACCCAAAAGTAATTGGATGCCTTGGAATCTTGAACTCAGAAACTTATCCTAATGGTATGATGTTCTTGTGACCTATATAAGGCAATTGACAAAAGTTTTAGGACTTTGGTAACTTCAGTTGAACTGTCTTAGTCCTTTTGAGGTCCCTGAAATTTATTGACTCCCTTGACTTATCACTTCTGGTCCGGTGCACGGTCCTTTTCGTTTCCTTACCTGGAGCTAGCTGTTACAGGTTAAAGTTTTGCTGAAATTTGTCATTTCCTGCTGATTTGTAAATGATGTTGATGTGTTCAGAAATGACTTGGTTTAGTTTCTAATGCTCTTGCTGGGTTAGACTCGTTTGACACTTCCTAAGTTATTGCAGGTTGGGTTTTGTTTTGGTCAAGAGTGTCCCTATGAAGAAAGAGGACATTGGTAGCAAATTTTCAGTTTTTTAGCCTAATTCTTTGGTACATGTCCTAAGAAACTTGATTTCGAAGACGAGTTTCAGTTTTTTTAGCCTAATTCTTTGGTACATGTCCTAAGAAACTTGATTTCGAAGACGAGTTTCAAGGGAAGAACGTTAATCTCTTACATTTCTTATAGCTAGTTAGCTGAATATACTAAATTACACAAAGTATATCGTATGTAGTAATGCAGTTCATTACAATGAATATCCCCATTGAATTCAGTCTCATCATGGTTGAACCGCTTGAAAACTGTGCATTTTTCTAGTCGTTTTGAGAGGGTGCAGGAAGATGTTTCCAACATTTTTGTGGTTTGGGTTGTGGGATGAGCTTCAAGTTCCATAACTTGGTCTAAAAGGTAACTACTTCTTCCCCAGTTTTGCAGAAAATCAATGATCAAAGATCAGGCGGACCAATGAAAAGTTCTGCATCTCAAGTTTTCTACCACACAATGGAGTCCTCCCACAATCTTGGGCTGATAAATAAGCTGTTATTTTTTAACAAATGAGATATGACATTTCCACTATTTTCCTATGAAGATCATTTTGTTATTTGAAAAGATACATTTAAACTATTCGAGAGAGGAGGAAAGACTTAACCATGGGAAAACGAAACAGGTAAGTGGTTTTCTCAATGTGAAGAGATGGTGAAAACAAATTTTAGTGATTGAGCACTCTGCCTTAATATCCTAGCTGGCAAACACAAAAAGAAGAGGTTTTCAGGGCATGTTATTTGTCAGGACAAGTCTCATAATTTGGCTATAAGACATTGTTAAATCATCGTGGTGAGGTCATTCTGTGATGGTTGGTGAGGGGGCCTTATAACAGCAGTTAATGTTAGGAATAATATCATACTTAGCTTAACCATTACAGGAAATACATCAACATAATAAGGCAGCACTAATTATATCACGGGGGGACTGAAATGCAGCTGCTACTGCAATGCTAAAAAGCATGTGTCTTACGTAAGTCAGAAAGGACCTGGTAGTCAATTAAACATTATTGCTTTGATGAGGACCAACCCTAATCATGACCTCTACCACCCGCAGTAAATGTTTTGGGTGGGGGTATCATGCTTTTGCCCCCATCTTCGTATCTTCTGTAATCTTGTGATGATATTGAAGTTAATGACTTGATGATGTTATTTATGATGATTTGAGACACATTTATAAGGTTAAAACCTAGAAGGACTGTAAAATTCTTGTAGACATGTAACCATGAAAAATGAGAAGCAATAGGATTTTAAGTTAGATGCTAATTCTACAAAGGTTGTCACTCAGTTAGTAGGAAATAAGCTGCCAGCCTATGGAAGAAGCTAAGAAGGGATGTGGGGGAGGAGTTATTAATTTTTGGTTAAACAAGAAATGCTACAAAGCATTCGTGTTTTACCATCTCAAAGTAGCTAGAAAATTGGTTTACCATGGTACCTCCAACCGATGCAAGTTCACCCTAATGGGCAATAAAATGGTATCTGCTGCAACAGAGGTACTCAGAATACATTAAATGAGATTTATGACGATGCAGTGGCATATGGAGTCGGTAGGAAAAAGGCAATCATGGACCAGACTGAAAAATTTTGTGGTCTGCGATCATAATTGTTGAAAGAAATTGTTTTCAGATTAGTTCTTTGCAAATGACATGACATGGACTTCACCTCCATATAGTAGTGTCTAGATGAACGGAGTAGCATGTAAGCAACACCGTCAGTTTGTCAGACTTGCTTTTGTAATCCCACAATATTAAAATATTGTCTATTCCTAACAGGACCAAAATAATGAAGATTTTGAGAACTAAAACATCATTAACAAGTCCAGTCCCGTTACTTTTTCTTGTCCGGGAACATGCTGATCTGGCTTACGTCCCTGGACACTTCAGCACAATCTTGTTTATAAGTTTCTTTGACTTTGACGTAAGTTTTTCTCGCAGGAGGATGATACTTCGCATTGTCATATAGCAGTCTAGCTACTCACTTCTGATTTCTGACCAGTTTGTAATGGAAACACATTTACACCGCAAAATGAGAATATTCATTTTGCTTATGCCCTTTAACTTTCTTCTTAAATTTTTTAAAGTTTTTGGATGATGTTTTCTGTATTTTCATATGGATCAAAGTGATGGCTAAAGGTCAAAATAGCCTTAGCAACGTGGTCAAATTAGGTACACACTTGTGAATACGACAAAATAGTTGTTAGGAAACTTTAATTTCTGTGCACCATGCTTTCCTCCACTAAATTCGGCTTTTTCTCATTAGTGTTTGTTTATCAATTTGGGCTTAGACATGTGACCAAAAGGCAGGTTTCCTCGTCACATTTAAGTGTGTGAACGCTAGAGATGGATGTCAAGGAGTGTCTGTCGGTGCCAAAAAGCTAACTGATCTGACTTACGGACTAGACTGTAGACTATAGTAGGGCGGTTCTATTGGTTTGCCAATCATTTTCGGTCACCAGGATTGTGTAGGTGAAAATAAGACACATAACCTTGCTTTGGGGTAATCATATGGGTTCGCAAACTCTGAAAACTTGACATGCATGAAGAAAAACGCTTTCAAGGCTTCCTGTTAGCATTTGTATTTAATGTAGGACCTATAGTCTACATTTGTTAGGGCCACTTTGCTAAATCACCTTAATGTTTGCTTGACTCTTACTATCACTTTATACTGCTTGTTCGTTTATAATTTTGAAACTCGCTTGGATGGAATGCACAAGAAAGGGCTAGAAGCTAGGGTTGGATAAGTATTTAGCTGCAGATAGAAACACCGGTACGTGGCTTAGATGGATCTTGGACAGTTTAGCTTTGAAAACAGGAAGTGGAACAAGAACCAGAAGAAAATCAAAGTTAAGAGGCTCATTTCAAAGATTTAATAATGTAATTTGTAGTCACTTGCGGTCCTGCAGGCGACGTTTTTGACTCCAAACTCCTTTAGGCCCTTTAAAAATTCTAATTATATAACAAGGTTGGAATCTGTCAGCATATCCTCTGACAGGATGGTGGGGTCCTTGCATGGATAAGGAGACCACCGTTGGGTGCATGCAGAAGACCACATGGTCGTCCAGAGAAGACCGAATAGAATAAGAGAATTAGCTCGTTTACATGTTTTTGTCCTTACACAGATCGATTTCCAGTTATTTCAATAAAAAATTTTCAACAGTTATAAATGGACTGTATTACAAAATATCAGACAATTGCCCTTTCTTTCTCTGCAATCGAAGTTATCATACTTTTGTGCTTAAAACAATGAAATTCAGATTTGTGGCATTATGGCATATTTTAGAAATCATGGAACATTTACTTTTTAATTATTTTTAATTTATATAATTTTGTAATCATCTTTTCAAAACAAATTTGTAATTATAATTCATAACTTTATCCATTTTTAGGCAAATTGTAACATAGAATCAAAATTTCACAGTAACCAACCAGGGCATCTTTACTTGGTTGATGGAAACAAAAAAACCTGAGAAATAGATCTCACGTTTCTTGCAAGTGGGAAGTTGGGTAGAAGATTTCTGTTCCAATTTAGTTTATGTGCTTGACAAATATTAGCATTTTTTGGCATCCAGTAGATGGATAAAGATTGCTCATTGCAACTGGCATTATTGTGTCAAATATTATAAATATATATATATATATATATATATATATATTTGTCTTGGCCTGTCTGCCATTGTTTACTCCATGCATATAGTGAAACAAATGAAAAAGTTGAGTCCTGGAACCTCTTTTGGATCGCCAAAAAGGCACATGCACGTGCAAATACAGGAAAAATCTGCGATTAATACTACTGCCCTCCGGATTTGCACTTAAGATGAATTTGGATATGCTCAATTGCTCATTAAGCAATAAGAAGAGAATAGACATTTCAAGGAGTAGTGACATGAGCTTTCTTGATCGCTCGCATCTGATCTCTCATCAAACAGGACTTATGATGAAAACATTATATGACATGCAAGAAAATATAACACAAGTTGGCAGCAGCCATTATTTGTAGTTACTAATCTATCTATATGGCCATAGTAGCTCATGTTGTTGGGATGGCCTGGTGATGGGGGCTAGTTTGATGGCTTCCCCATTGGAGGGTGTCCTGGATAGTGACCATAAGGTGGCTCATACACCGGAGGTTTCTTAGGAGGTTCATACACTGGTGGCTTCTTTGGAGGTTCGTAAACCGGTGGCTTGGGCTCTGGCTTCTCTTTCTTGGGAGGTTCATACACTGGTGGTTTTGGTGGCTTAGGTTCATATACTGGTGGTTTCTTTGGTGGCTCATACACCGGAGGCTTCTTTGGAGGCTCATAAACTGGTGGTTTGGGTTCTGGCTTCTCTTTCTTTGGTGGCTTAGGTTCATAAACTGGTGGCTTTGGTGGCT
>NW_018397264.1:5682663-5770659 GCF_002168275.2 Theobroma umbraticum
AGGCGGCTGGTGTGGTGGTTCATCATGTGGAGGCCCAACGGGCGGTTGGTCAGGAGGCTGGTGGGGTGGTTCACGCGGAGGCACGTGGGGTGGCCCACGTGGAGGCTCCTGAGGTGGCTCTTGTGGAGGCACTGGTGGACGCAACTTGCGTGGTGGCTGGAGCACTTCTTTGTTCTCAAGTACTTGCTCTGCCAGAAGGTGTCCCGCTGGGTGATGACCATCATGCGGTGGCTTCTTTCCCTTGCCCTTTGGTGGTTTGTCAAGTGGCTTGCAGGGTGAGCTGTGCAATTCCTCAACGCCGCCGTCTTCCGAAAGGTGTCGTTGGGGTACTGGCTTATTATCACCTGGGCGTATTGGTGGCTCCTCTTTCTTAGGTGGCAGTGGTTCAGCACCAGGGATAAATTTTGGTGGTACATAACCAGGGAGAATTGGTGGTTTGCGCTCTGGAAATGGCTCGTCTTCCTCGGGAGGCCCATTATAAGCAAGAGATGGGGATGGAGTGGTGAGAAGAGCCATCACTATCACTCCAAGTAAAAACAGAAGCAAGTAAGCTTTAGACATTGTTATTGGAAAATCTGTAGCTTGTTTTTGTGGCGAAGAACGTGAACAACTAGCGGCCATTTATACTGGATGGAAGCGTAGCTTTATCGTCACCACTCATGTCATTGAGCATTTGGCAAGCTAGCTTAGTCTGTAGTTTTAGCTAACTGTTTAATTAATTAATACAGATTTTCAGTTCACAGTTCACATAGTGCTCAAAAGAAGAGAAGCTAACAAATTGGCACATTTTTTAAAATAATTCTTAAAGATAAAATATTATCAAAAATAACTTTTAAGATAATTTTAATTGGTTTTAACTAAATTGGAAAAAATTATCTTTAATGAAATTACACGCCATGATGTTACACGCTATGTACAAAAATATGTTACACGTCATTTTGAAAAAAGATACTATTATTACACGTCATATATAAAAATATGTTACATGTTATGGTTAGATTGTTACATATTATGTTAAAAAAAATATTGTTGTTACACGTCATGCACAAAAACATTTTACGTATAATAGTTGAAAATAATGTTACACGCCATGTTGAGAAAAAATATTGTTGTTAAATTCTATGTTGAGAAAATATTGTTACACGCTATATTAAAAATATTTTATTACACTTTAATACCTAAAATGTTATTATTACTTACGAACTAAAATTTTAAATCCTCTCAACGCTTTTCATTTCTTCTTTTTTTTTTATAATTCGGCACCGATTAAAGTATTAGTAACATGTTTTCAAAAATCAAAACATAAATTTTATTATCTAAAACACCTATTTTGACTAAAAATAAAAAAAATTCTTTTGAAAACTTAGGTTTAAAAATTTTAAATTCTTGAGTTTATTGGTGTCTAGGTCTCAAATTGATCCAATTAAAAGGTATTTCAAACATCTATGATCATTTCAACAGTTTTAATTTTATTCAAAATACTTAAAAATCAAATTCTTTAAATAACCATCCATCCAAGCACATCAAAACCATCGCTTGGTGTCTTGAAAGCACAGGAAAGAGAAATCTAAAAGCATGAGAGAGAGAATTCGAGAGCTGAGCATAGCAGATAAATGTCGAAGAGAGAAATCGATAAAAGTAAAGAGAGTAGGATTGTGAGAGAGAAATTGGAAGCATAAATGGAGAAAAATTATGATGAATTGTTTAATTTATTTAAAATAATTTTAAGGGTATTTTTATCAAGTCATGATTAAATATGATTAAAAACAGTTAAATTTATTTTAAAAATTATTTTTAAAATACTTTTATTAAGGAAGGTTATTCATAATAATTTGCTCCTCACAAAGCGATTTTCTTGTTTTCCATTGAGAGAAAACGGAAAACCAAATTCCTGGCACATTTAGTCCATTCAAATTTAATTTCTTTTCCTTACAATAAGCCTGCAGCCAAGTGATTAACTTCCGTCTATTTTAAGAAGTTCTGCCTAGTGCTTCTGTTTCTGCGTGTTGGCACGTTGATTCTGTTCATATTTCTCCTTTAATTTCAATGGAGTGCAATCCTACTCGAAATGGTGAATTAACTTATCAAATCCCTTTAATCACAACAAAGAGGTGTAGAATAGGATGTTGCACCACAGATTCAAACGTATATTAGATTTTGATTTTCCTTTTTTTTTTTTGTATGAAGTGGTCAAAATTAAATAGTACTCCAAAATCAAGTTGAAGAGTTATTTAATAATGTTGCATAAATTGTCTAATGGCATATGTTGAAATTTAGAGTTTTTTTCATAGTATCATTATAGTGCAAAATCGAGTCATAGATGTGTTTACGTCGACAATTTGCACGTTATCACCTAAGATCACCCACTAACCGAGATATTTTCTTATCTCTTAATTACTTCAATTTCAGGAGAAAATCGCATTTTGTTAACTGAAATAATTATTGTGTTTTATTAGAATCTCTCTAGCAATGAACACAAAAATTCATGCACTATTTTTCAATTTTTTTTCTAGCCATACTATAGCATTAAAGCTTTAATTGGAACATATGATCACTTGGGTCATTATAGATTTTTGTCTTTGGAATTTTAGCATCTTTAGGAACAATTCAACAAGTAAAAGGAAATTACCTTTTTTTTTGCTGCTTTTTCAACTAGTTCAGACTTACAACGTGCATAATGCTGCTGGGTATTTTTTTTTTATTGTTGGCCCCTTTCATTTCAATTTTCAGCTACTTGACTCTCTCTCTGTTGGAGAGAAATAAAGACAAAACGCCAAAAAAGAAACCAAAAAAAAAAATAGAGAAGAAAGGAAGGTGGGAAAGTTCTCCTGAGAATCTGAGGTACTGAAGTCAACTTCAAGGAGTTGCGGGCCAGCTAATGACTCAGAGTCACCGGCCAACACGTTCGCTAGCGATCCCTTTTGTCTTGACTCAGGGTCACGGTCCACGTCTCTTAGAACTGTAGTTGAGTTTTTCTTCTATTTCTACGTACTTCCTCAAAATTCAACAGGGATTTGAGGAACGAGCTAGCCAATGAATCACTTATTTTTCTTTGATTGCATACTTTATATATAAAAAAGAAAACAGCGTAAATTTGGAAATGGGTAAAAAAGCAATAAATTGATTACTTTGATTGTATATGAAACATCATCAGTTTAATTTTAGATTATTATATTTCGAATTCCCATCATACCCTGGCAGTCAAAGTTCACAAAATTTCATCAGTTCGATAGGAACATTTGGAAGGCGACGAGTGCAAGCTTTTGTTTTTTGTCCACCCAAAATCCAAAATCTGAAAGCGGCGAAAGCACAGTGGGTGAAACACGAAAATTAAATCAGAAGATCCCAAAATAGTGAATAAAGTAGAAAATCCATATCATACAAACAACAGATAAACCATAGACGACGCAGGAGTTACTGACACAACAAAGTACAATCTGCATAACTCCATGGACATGGCCTCCCAAGTCATGAATAAATAAAGCATAGGACTTGGCCAACGTGGATATACACGTAACTAGCTAGAGACTACTAATGAAAGGTAACTCTCCATCAGCTCTTATTTGTGCGATAAACTAGCGGTATCAGGCTGATGATCTTCTAATTTTAGGTACTAATTAATTTAGTTGCCGTGTGGAGGCTTGTGGGGTGGTTTATAGGGTGGCACTTTTGGCTTCAACTTATTGATCGGTGGCTTGCGCGAGGCCTCAGTTCCCTGTCCTGGGTGACGTTCTTGGGGTGGTTTGTGCTCAAGTGGAGGCGTCTCCCCCTTACCCTTGGGTGGTTTACCACCGGAAAATATTGGTGGCTTGTGCGAGTCCTCAACGTCCTCACCTAGGAGGCGTCTGTGAGGAGGTTTGTGGTCATGGGGTGGCTCCTTTCCCTCACCCTTAGGCGGTTTGTCACCTGGGAATGGCTTCTTGGGTTCTTTACCATTTGGCAATTCATGTCCATGTGGAGGCTTCTCTCCCTTGCCCTTGGGTGGTTTACCACCTGAAAATCTGGGTGGCTTGTCGGAGTCCTCAACATCCTCACCTAGGAGGCGTCTGTGAGGAGGTTTGTGGTCATGGGGTGGCTCCTTTCCCTCACCTGTAGGCGGTTTGTCACCTGGGAATGGCTTCTTGGGTTCTTTACCGTTTGGCAATTCATGTCCATGTGGAGGCGTCTCTCCCTTGCCCTTGGGTGGTTTACCCCCGGAAAATCTTGGTGGCTCGTGGGAGTCCTCAGCATTCTCTCCTAAGAGGCGTCTGTGAGGAGGTTTGTGGTCATGGGGTGGCTCCTTGCCCTTACCCTTAGGCGGTTTGTCACCAGGGAATGGCTTCTTGGGTGGTTTACCATGGGGGAGTTCATTTTCATGTGGAGGCTTCTCTCCCTTAGCCTTGGGTGGTTTACCGCCTGGGGTTTTTGGAGGTTTGTGTGTGTCCTCAACATCCTCACTCAGGAGGTGTCTGTGAGGAGGTTTTTCCCCATGTACTGGTGGCTTCTTTCCCTTACCTTTCTCACCAGGGTGTGTTGGTGGCTTTTGACCAGGGAAAGGCTTGCCTCCATTACCCTTGTAAGGCTCATTATCATGGGGTTGATTAGCTAGAGAAGGAGTGGTGATCATAAGAACCACCACTCCAAGGAGAAACAGAAGCAAGAAAGCTTTAGACATCTTAATTTGGGAACTTTGGGTTCTGCTGTGGTTCAAAACTGGATCACTTGGTGCCCTTTTATAATGGACGGAAGGGCTGGAGCTATGTTGTCACCTCATACTCACGCAATTCTACATTTGCCCTTTACTTTTGCACTAGATTCTTGATTTCATAGTGCACTAGATAAACCTCAAAGCAAGAGATGCTTTTCCAAGGATAGTATACAAATGCAAATGGATCCGACTTCGGGTCCCATGTCCGGTTGAAATGTTTGACAAACTTACTAGTGCTCCCCATTCACATTTCCTTTTGGTAGGAGAGTTAACAACCAGCCAAGCTTAGAAAGAGATTCGATAACCGGAGCTTGATCTTCACATTGAATGCATCAAGCTCCTTGGCAAGAATTTAGACAAACATAGATTTAAGATTCAATGTGAAATCTTGAATGAGGGCATGCCCCAGTAATCAATTCTGATGAAATCAAATACAATATCGAGCTGTGAGACGACTAAAAACGCCACAGTTTTTAGTTAACTAAGTTCAAAATCAACTAGCTATGGTTGCTTGAAATAAGAAGAAAGCGAGAGAGGTAAAAACAGTCTGCACATTTTTTAATTGCAACCATTAAATGCCTTTAGACAGGAGTGTAGTTTTTTTCTCGAGATATTTTTGACAAAACGGTGTGAACTGTCGAAACTTTGGAAAAGTTACAAACTTTTGTCATAAAATAATATTAAGTCATGCACCCACTAAGTCTCGGCTTGACGGAAAGAAAGACTACAAGAAAGAGATAAGAAAAGAATAATAATCTCGATTTGGGGTAGTTCCTTGGAGAGCGTTACTACAAGCTTAATTTGTCGTTTTGCCATATTACCAGTATTATCATATAAAAATTGCAGACTTCTTTTGGTGCAGAAGTTGGGTTGTCGAGATTCATGTCTTTACACGTTCCTTCCTACCGACATGTATGCCAATCATTATTATTGGCTCTCCTCTCCCATTGTAACAAATTCATCTATATTAAAAAATAAATACAAAGAGAAATTTTTTAATATATATGGATGGGCATAGCCCTGTTGGATGAGATGACACTAACAGGTGATTAAAAGTAGATTACGCACCCACAGGGCCGCAACATGCAGAAATTATCCTACTAAGTGTAACTTTTTCTTTGTATGATTATATTCAACCGTTCATATGATTTTTCCACGACATGCTCCTTTTGGTCAAAACATTCAGTATGTACTCTTTAATCTCACATTTTAATGGCACGATTCGTTAGATGCATGATTTGAGAAAAATGGGCAGAAAAGGACGGTTCGAAATAAATGAATTTCGTTAACCTTTGGCTTTGGCTACAAGCCAAGAAAGGTTGCCAACTTTTGTAATACTAGTAGCACTAGAAAGGCAGCGAGCCAAGCATGGGATTGCATACTGATTACTGAGACAGAAATCAAAAAGAAGATAGTGCATGCTCTCGTCTTATTTTGTTATTTCTACCGTATATTATATATATATACATATTATCAGTTTGATATATAGTGGAGTGCGAGGTGGCTTCCTCGGAGCTTGCCCTACGGTCCAAGTTTGGTGGAGTTTCCACAGAAGTAGTCTCCTCCACTGAAGGCCTGCCGGGTGTCCGCCGATCCAAGTTTATCTCATTATTGTTCCAATCATACGAGTGATGCCTGGAATCCACTCAGTTGAAATGTTGGGCTTTTAGTAGGCGTGAGTTGCAGCTGAGGCAGGCAACTGGGTGAATGGTGACGGAATATAATCTTATCAAATCTCTCAAGGCCTCTCGCTTGCTCGGCAGCTAAAGGAAAGAGTTTGAAAATATGAAATCTTAAAATAAAAATTTATGTTGGCCAAGGCTTTGATGGACTTTGTCCAAGCCCAGATGGATACTTATCGAGCTTAAATTTCCCACTGAAGCCCATCTAATTGGCTCAAACAACATGTCCACTTACCCAGTTGTAGGCCAGACTTGCAATAAAAGTCCCCTATACACAACCACCTGTATCACTTGTTTAGAGTAGGTCCGCCCCTGCCACCCAAGCAGCCATTTGCAATAAGTCACAACAACAAAAACAAACGTAAATTATCTCAAGGACAATCACTGCCTTCGACCATTTCATTCAAGTTCATCCATAGCGTTTGATTCCTTTTAACGCCATTTTTTTCCAATTGATTTGCAAGCTCATTTGCTTCCCTTGGCACATGATGGATCTCCCTACTTCACCAGCCTTCTGCAGGCCTCAACATGCAGCATATTTCTCCTTAGTTTTCACAGCGTATTTTGGACTCGAGTCGCTCTCGATCGTCAGGTGATGTGATCCATTCCACATTGAATCTTCAAACACAGAAATAACTTCTCACCATAAACATTAATTTGGCATCTATTCTGTTAATAAGATAATGTTTTAACAAATACATAAAAGCAGGAGTGGAGCTTAAAAAAGATAAAAATACATAAAAATTTTTAAGAGATCATTAAAACAAAAAATATATACTTAAAAAAAGATAAAAACATATATAATATATACAAGATTTTAAAAATTTTGAGGGTTGTGCAAAGTTTCACCCCTGCATAAAAGGGTTACAACTACAAATATTACAAGACATAACTATTAAGGTTGTTTTTATCAACCAAACACAGTAACGTATCATAATAACTATTCTTATCTTATTTAATTTATTGTATCAAACTACGTAATAATTATTTTATTTTATTTTTACAAAATAATTATTTTATTTATTTTTATCTATTTCGCGAATCAAACATGTCCATGATGTTATGTACATTTCCATCAATTAGAATTAGGACTAAAAGTAGATTATGCACGGACCTTTTCTTATCATATTCAACCGTTCAGAATAATTTTTAGTCAAATTGTTTGTAATTTTAAGCTGTACTGTCTTCTTCCATCTCACAGTGTGATGGCTCGATGATTTGAGAAAAAATGGACAGAAAAAGACAATTCAAAATAAAGCAATTTCGATAAGCATACATAACCATGACGGATTTTCTTTTCTCAAGACTTTTTGCGTATCTTTTTATTTAATTTCCATATGTTAGTATATCATAAACTGGCAAGTCTCCATCACAAAAATTAAAGGAAAATATTGAGTTTTGCTTTAAATAAAACTTTGTTGATGAATGATAGCTTAATAGCTTAATATATTAAGGTTGTTTTCAGAAAATATTAACTAGATTACATGATTATTAGCCTAGTTTTTCACCTTAATAATTTTACGTCCCCATGCTAATTATATAGCACATTCTTTATATATGTATATTTCGCTTGAAGTACGCCTGATAACAAAACTAATGATATATATAATCTAACTAGATTTTCAAGTTCAACATTTTTTTTGGTCTAACTGCTTTTTGAGATAATCTCATTTATATTTTTTTATTGCCTAATTTTATGTTAAACTTTATACATAATTAATTTATACTAATTCAAAATTTACATAACTAAAATTTAAAATAAAAAAATTATATTTGATTCTTGATATATAATTAGAAAACAAAAACAATACTAATTAGATTAATTGATGGTATTTAATGCCCTAGGATTTTTTTTTATTTTTTAATAATCCTCTAATGGATTTGTTGTGTATTGATAGGAGAGGAGACCTAACCATAATTTTATATAGTGAATTTTTACTTCTACCTATTATAAGCTTTAAATTTTTTTACACAAGTTTACCGTCTTGAGCCTGCATTTAATATTGAAGTCCAACTCATTTTATTAAATCATATAATAAATTATAATATTATCAATTTTTAAAAACTAATTATTTGAACTTGATTTTAATAAAAAACAAAAAAAAAATGTAAGTCCACACTTTAATTTCATAAAAAAAAATCTAACACTTTACGTATTCGTAGTAATTATTTTTTATGCAATTCGAATAGCATAAGCCCTGACCGACATAATCCATTGATCCGATGGCCATTTTTTAATTTCAAAAATTTAAGAAATAATTAATGAATAATTGTCTTAATGATAGGAAAAAGTTAATCTCAAATATTAGTAATGAGATGAAATCCAAGAAGTATCATAATATCAAAATATTTCAAATTAAAAGAAAAAATCTTAATTGTATCATCCTATGAATTGTAACTATTTTAAAAATTTAAAAAGAAACTTGTACCAAAAACTTAAAAATTAAGCTAACTCCATAAAAGATGTATGTACTATCGAGGCTAATAATATTAGCTCGATATATAGATAAAATTAATTAATATAATTTTGAAACTTTATATATATATATATATATATATATTAAAATCCTTCTAATACTTTCCAACTTGTTTCAAAAAACTAATGTTGCTAATACGGTGAAAAAATCCACAGCGGGAAGAAATTAAGGGGCGAATCATCATGTATAAAAAGTACACACCATAATTTCCATATGTTACAACAGAGGAGATTTTACACAAGAAAAGCAATCAAACTGGATGCAGCACGACCAGAAAGGCAAGGATCCAAGCATGGATAGCATACTGAGTACTGAGTCAGCACTCAAAGAGAAGAGAGCGAAATTGTCTTATTTTGTTATTTCTACCGTACATATCACATATGTATAAACTTATATATATTTCTCAGTTTGGTAGCGGAGGCCCTCGGGGTGGCTTCTTTGGAGGAGTTTGCCCTAGCCCTGAACTTGTTGGCTTACCACTGTCCAAGTTTGGTGAGTTTTGTTCAGCAAGACTAGTCTCCTCTGCCGGTCTCCGACTGGGAATTATTGACGGCTTGCCGATGCGGTAACGATCATGAAGAGATGAAGTAGTGAAGAGGACCAGAAGGAGGAGCCACGCCAGCTAGTAGGTTTTGGATTGCATATTTTCGGCCTATGCAGTGCTGGATCCAAGACTCTAGAGAGGATGGCGCAGATTTGGAAGAACTGACGTGGTATATTTAAGTGGATCAGGACCTGTAATTGCACGACATGTGTCTTTCTGCATGAGGCCTCTGTTTCCCTGGTTGAATACTAACAAAGGAGATTTTTATTTGAATGGATCCACCCCAAGTTAGATCAAGCCCAATTTTACCTGCTCAAGCCCATCCATATTAAAAAAAAAAAACCTAAGAAACGTGTGTGTTTGATTGATATGGCTTGAGAAAAGGATTAATAACGCTGTTGAATGAGGTAAAACACTGAAAGACACATGTAAGCGATAAATTTTCCGGCTAATCTCTTCTCCTCTTTCAAAAATATTTTCAAGATTTACCCATACTCCGAAAATTTTTCTCGATGGCACCATAGCTATATATGAACAACAAATTTTATACAATAAAAGTAAAATGCATGTCCATGATTATTAGCTGTTACAAACAAAGTACAATAGCTACCGTTACTAGAAGCACCTTGGTACCAGAAGGAAACCGATCCTTGTATAGTAAATTCAAGGTTCGGATCGATAATCACTAGCGCGCAGCTCTTAATTTCTACCCCACATAGATTTACATCATTGATTCTATTTCTGTATAATAATTAAGTAGTTGATTTGATGTTGGGAGGCTGATGGGGTGGTTTTTCCAATGGGTTTGTGTAAATCTTCAACACATATTTAACAGGAGGTTTGTGTCCAGGCCGTGGCTTCTATTCGGGGAATATTGTCTTCTCCTCTTCATCAAGTAAGGTTGGTGGTGGCCTATTAGGTTTACCATCCAGGGTTAGTGTCAGTGAGTTTTGCTCAAAACAACTTTCCTACGCTGGAGCCTGGAGGCCTCTGGGTCTGGGGTGTGATCAACAAATAATTGAGTGGTGAAGAGCAGCGCCCCAAGAAGCAGCAATAACACCCGCCAGTATGTTTCTGAGTGCATCTCTTCGCCTCTCGTCTCTTCGATGATGGTGCAAAACGAGGATTGGGTCACATGGGTGTTTACATTAATGGATCACGAATGCCCAGAATGATGCTCGATCTGTAGAGCATTGAAAAAGTAGACCAGCTGGATACCGATGGAGCTTAAATTTCCAACTGAAGCCCAGCCAATTGACTAGAACAGCATGTCCACTTACCAATTGCAGGCCAGACTTGCACTTCTTTTTTCCTTTTATGGTTATCAACAAAATAATCCGTACGACAATGGCTTCTTTGCGATAGATGCTACGTGAAATGAAAGTGGTGGGAATAGCCATGAAGAGTCATCATCTTGGCGTGGGATTAAGGCCTTTCCTGCAAGAGAATTATTCCCCTCCTCAGCAGCAACACTTTTGGGAAGATTGAACCAAAGGGTTATTCTCTCCCCCCAAAAAATCTATGACAAGATTTCATTACATAAAAAAAAGAGTAATTGAAACCCAAATTTATTGTAATGCCATCTACCATATTATTCATTTATCTGATTTTAATTCATAAAAAAAATCCTTTTACTATAGTTTCCTTTATCATAGTTTTTGCTCCTATTTGTTGGAGTTTGTCATTGATCAAATCAGCTTACCTAAGGGAAAGGAAACCACTGTCCACAAAATCAACTTTCTTAGTGTAAAATGGTATATGTTATCAACTTTTTTGCTTAAAATAATTATAAATTTCAAATCATACTTTTTTCCTTCTGCTTTTACGACTTGGCACTTGTAGCTCTTATCTATTCGAAGTCATCCTTAAAACATTTTTAATCTTGATGAAAATGTTATCATTATTAACAAAAGTTAATTTATTCGATGACTCACTGAAATCAATAGGTAATAATGGTATTTTCCGATGCCTTGTTGATTCTGTGTTTGACAACTGCAAATCACTAAAAAAAGAAAGATAGATGTGATTACTCATATTGCGATTCATTATTTGTCTTCCTTCCCACTTGTATCTCTTGACCAAGATATATATGCATTTGATAAGACAATGATACACCCCTTTTTTAATATAGACATAGTCTCTATGATCCTAATCTAACCTTAAAAATAAATTAACTTATTGTTAAATGACGTAACCCTAGTGCTGAAACATAGTTAACAAACAAAGTCAATGAGGAAGGGAAAAAAATTGATACAGATATATCATATACTTAATTTAATCAAAATTTAGCTTCAAGAATACTAAAAAAATTAGAAAAACAAGAGGAATCTGTTGGCATAGCTAACAATTCAAGGAAATTGACCATTTTTTGTAGCTTGCCTGGGTGAATTGCACAAATTTAGAGTCTAAAGAAAGTTAATGAAATGAAAAGACATTCATATACCTATTAGCTTGTGAGAAGTATGGAGAAGACAAAAGAGCAGGCTAGATTACTAATTACTTAACCAATTTGAGTTGAATCAGTTTAGACCACTTTATTCAAAGGGATTTTTTATTGGGCTGAGATTACTATAGTTTTTGTTCTTCTGGCGAAGGTTTTGCAACCTTTGACTGAAAAAGTCATTCTGAAAATTAGAAAAATTAAATGAAGTCATCTTTTTGTGATAAGAATAAACAAAAGGAATTCACATTTCCAACAGATGTAACATGTTGGCAACCTTCCTTTGCCTCATATTGGAATAAATCAAAACAAACGACAACCAGTAAACAATGGAATCCCTCGGCTCCGTGCTACGTTTTGGTGTGCTGTGTGCTGCTTTTGCAAGTTGCCCAAATTACCTGTTTCTGCCGCCCCGTGGTTTCAAAGCCAAGCCTCCCTGCCCCTACTCTCCCCCCCTAACCTCAACGTCCTAAACAAGTCAAATCGATTTCCCCATTTTGACGCGTCACCCTCCTTCATCTCATCTCCCATTGGGGGTCCATTCGTTCACCTACTTTGCACACTCTTTTGCTTTCTCTGTTGTTTTTCATTTGAGTGATCATCTCTTTTCTATTCTCCACACCTTCTCTTCTTATTCTCCTCATCATTCCCTTTCTATATTTCATTATTTGTAAAAGAAAGAACACCAAGAATATATTCTCGTGGCTGTCTTTTAAATCCAAAGGGTACCAACCAACCATTCTTTTCTGCATGAACAAGAAAAGCAAACCAAAAGAAATAAAGAACATAAATGGAAAAAGCCCCGCGCACCAAGAACGACCATTCCATGTTTAAAAAAAAAAAAAGAACTTCCCATTTTTCTTTCCTTCTCAAAATATTCTCTTTCACTTTCATTAGAAGATCGTAGCATGTAGGCGGTGGTGGACTTCTTTGTTTCTTTATTCCTTCTCTTTGCCTTTTATTTTATCTTCTTGGCTTTCTGTTATTCTTCTTCTTTCTTGTTTCTTCTTCTTTTTCTTGTTTGGTCCAAGGAGTTGATCAGTTTTTTTTTTGGAGGATAAGAGGAGGAAGGTGTTGGGCTATGGAACGTCGAGTTCTTGATGGTATAATCAATAGGTTGCTTGAAGTTAGAGGGAAACCGGGGAAGCAAGTGCAGCTTTCCGAGTCTGAAATAAGGCAGCTTTGTCTGGTTTCTAAAGATATCTTCTTGATGCAGCCCATTCTTCTAGAGCTTGAAGCACCAATTAAGATCTGTGGTATCTTCTTTTACTCTGTTTTTTTTCAATTTTAAGTTTCTCTCTCTCTTCATAGTTATGGTTAAATTTGATTCTTTCGCAGTTGGTTGCTACCAGTTTATGAGTTTGAATTTGGAAATTTCTTGTGTTAGATGTGACTTGGGTGATTTATCTCTGAAAAGTTCTAAATTTATTTTCTTATATGTTGGAGTGTTGAATGATGATGAATATGTCCATAAATTCTTCATTTGAGTGATGGATGTGGATGAATTTAAGTTTCAGATGTGTTTTCATCTGTTTTTTTGGAGTCAGGCTTGAAGTTCTTTTGCCAGGTTTAATAATTATATTGCAGGGTGGCAGCTACTATTGTCATGTTTGGGTAGGGTTTCGATTCGTAGTTCATACTTTATTATTATATAATTGACACATAAAGTATGAACCTTGCTGTTTTGTTAAATTCTGGCTTCTGACTTGGGAGATTGTGCTGGCAATTTGAATGCACTTAGATCATCTGCAATGTGTGACCTTCAAACCTTAAACAAGGGACAGGGCTTTTCAGTTGTTCTCTGTTCAGTGCTTTATGTTGACTGTTATTGATTTTGGCTTGAGAGATCACGTTATTGCTGCAAATCAATGTTTGAAACTTTGGTCATATATTGTGCTTGGCAGTTCCCAAGCTTATTAGTTCTATACTGAGGGCTAAACCAGGGGATTCACTCGTTGAAATGCTGAAGAGGCATATTACTCTCCCATAAGTCACTTATACTGAACTTATGTCTTATGTACTGCTTCTTTTCATGATCCAGGAGATATTCATGGTCAGTATTCTGATCTCCTGAGGCTTTTTGAGAATGGTGGTTTCCCTCCTCGTGCCAATTACTTATTCTTGGGGGATTATGTAGATCGTGGAAAGCAAAGCCTGGAAACAATATGCCTTCTCCTTGCATACAAAATAAAATATCCTGAAAACTTTTTCCTTCTCAGGGGCAACCACGAATCTGCTTCTGTGAATCGTATCTATGGATTTTATGATGAGTGTAAGAGAAGATTCAATGTCAGGCTCTGGAAAGTATTCACCGACTGTTTCAACTGCCTGCCTGTGGCTGCTCTGATTGATGAAAAGATATTCTGCATGCATGGGGGACTTTCGCCTGAGCTACGCAATTTGGACGAGATTAGAAATTTAAAGAGGCCTACTGATGTTCCAGAATCTGGCTTACTATGTGATCTCCTATGGTCTGATCCTAGTAAAGACATTCCGGGCTGGGGGCCAAATGATAGGGGAGTTTCCTATACGTTTGGTGCTGATAGGGTGATAGATTGCCTCAAGAAGCTTGATCTTGATTTAATATGTCGTGCACACCAGGTTTAAATACGTTTTACATGAAGCATTTGCTGCTAAATTCTTATAGCTCGGCTTCCTTTCTCTCATCAACTGGTATCTATCGCAGGTTGTTGAAGATGGATATGAATTCTTTGCCAATAGGCAACTTGTAACCATATTTTCAGCACCTAATTACTGCGGAGAGTTTGACAATGCTGCTGCCATGATGAGCGTGGATGAGACATTAATGTGTTCTTTCCAAATATTAAAGCCTGCAGATAAGAAACCGAAGTTTGGCTTTGGAACCTTAACTCCAACAAAGCCTTCTACTACTCCCTCTAGAATCAAGGTATATTGAATATCCTTGCCCATATTGCTTCAAATACATGAATCTTATCTTCACATTCCTGTTCCTTTGGACATTAACAGTAACCTGTGAAAGCATGTTGTCTAACTGTTGGGGCATCTTGGAGCCAAACTCATTGTTTGAATATCCATAATCTAGCTAATTTCCAATGAAGAAAAGAGAGTCAGCAATGCTGGGGAGAAACCAGGAAGGTTCTATCCTCATGATCATTTAATACATTTTCCAGCTTCCTTTCCTTGGAATTTCCTTGGCACAGAGCTTATTCTTTCTTCTGAACTTTAATTGTTAATTCTCTTTGTTAAGTTTCTTTGATGGTTTTCTTTTTCTTTTCTTTTGGGGATTTTCTTATTGTTCTTGAATACTCAAAATATTCCCGTGTCCATATTAAACTTCTTGCCTTCAAAATTTGGCACTTTGTTTTCAGGTGCCCTCGCTTGTTTTCACTAATAAAATTCCATGTCTGAATAACTTGTCCCCTGAATTCTTAGTTCGTCTTACTCATTGTAGCTTTCCACCTTCAAAGGCCTAATATTCAGATTTGATGAGAAATGAACTGTTTCACCAGGCGCTTTGAACATTTCTTTTAAAATTAGGACTCAACTACAGGGTATCTCATTTCTAAAAATTGCCTTCATTTCCTTATTCTGGTAAAAAGTTAGCTGAAAAGTTGCCCAGGGTATCAATAGTTTCCTTAACTCTGTGCTTTTGTGGAAATTCGCATCAATTTCTTTAAACATCTTAAATTTTTGTTTTTCAGTCATTTCTTGGAGCAAAGGTATATGGTGTTTGAACTGATGGAGATATCAGAAGGAGGTTGCTGCCTGTGATCAAAGGTGTATGGAAGATTTCAAAAATAGCAGTCTAGAAATCTGGTGATTATTCTAGGAGTTTTATTTTGATGAAGAAGAAATATTTTGCAACTTTTGTTTTTCATCTGGGGATGCAAACATGTTTCCTCCACCTGCAAAATTATTGGAGGCTGTAAATTTTTGGTTTGCGTTCACCCCTGTGTATCAGTTTCAACATGGTCTAACTGAGTCCTCTTTTTTCCCTCTTCTTTCATCTTTGTATTTGCTCAGCCTCTTTGGTCAGGCTGCTCTAGTTGTATTATAGTGAAAGGATGGAAAATGTAAGCACAGTGGAGAGTTTATGCATGGGTTGGATATCCAAATGCTCCATGATCTTGGGAATTGCTGATGTTGCAACTCATTGCATTTAAATTAGCTTAATACATACTTGTGGCAGACTTTGGGCATCCCTTTTTTTTCTCTCAACAACTCATTTGGCACTCGTCTTATAAAATATGGTCTGTCAAATTTATTTGCATTAGGCTCTTGCTATAGTCTTTTAAGGGTTAAACTGTATCACAGTCGCTCTATTGCTTGGCATTAATGGACTTCCACTCTTGTTAAAGATGAAAATATATATGATTGGGAGTACTTCTCTTATTTTATGGTTGCAGGAGCCGGAGCAGGAGGAGGGTTGCCACTTGTTGTAAGGAAAAAACAGAAGGCTCTTTTAACTCTTTGGAATTGGAATTGGAATTGTTGCTTCTTTCGGATCATCCAAGACATGAAAAGACTACAACCCGTGGGTAAAACAAACAACCAGGACAAATAAAAAGTACAGTGTGGAAACTAGAAACGCAGCAAGGAAGGAAAATGAAAAAAAGAACAGAACGTAAGCCCAGAAACATGGTTCTCGTTTCTTACATAAAAATAATTGCAACAATCCAACATATGAGGCAATGCAAATTTTAAACCGCTTCCTCAATCCACATTCCTGGATTTTCTATGATGTTGTCACCGATCGTTAGCTGTTATATTGAAACCTGAAAGGGTTTTATCATTTTTATTTCATGTGCTTTGACAAATGTAAATTGAAGCTTGATCCAACTTCAGCTGAAGTTGGGGCCCTAACTGTAGTAGAGCCATGGGCTGTTAATGCTGCAAAAATCGAGTAACTCAAGTTCTCACCAAAATAATCCATATGCAATTATGCATGGGCTTCTGCCATTATTACATGAGACTTAAAACTTACATCACCTAAGCCCACTCGCCCCATCCGGAGCAGATGAGACCATGTTTATATTTCAGTCTCAAATCAAAGAAATCCGGTTTCCAACTGTAGCACTATCATTCCCCACTTTGATCAAAGTCTTGCACTTGAATCAACACTATTAAGAGGTCCAGGCTCTACCATAGGCCATATTAAATTTTAGAGTATAGATTAGTCCTGAAACTCAATACAACTGAATCAAGGCACTCTCACTGGTGCAACTTTTGTTCTTTACTCGTTCAGATTAGGAAAAAAGTTTTGGTCAATCCCATTTGTCTTTGCTGCCATTCCATAACATTCCCCTGTTTACAGGCACGAGTGACAAATTTTCAAAGTGATCCATTGGGCATGATCCTTTTCTGATAGAAGTCCGTTGGACAAAACAATAAAGATAAAAGGGCTCTCATCTTTTGGACCTTGGCATGGAATCATTTGCTTTTCTGGCACGCAAAAGAACTGCAGGAATCTCACGTCTAAGTCTCCCCTTTAAGACAGCCTTTGAGGACTCACCTAGGGGAGAATAACATAAGGTCGGTTTCCGCAGCTTGCAAGGTTGCCCCTTTAGTTACATCAGTTGATTGTTTATGTGGTAGTAAAGCGTGGGGAAATTTTCGAAGTCGTCTCTTGGAGAGTCAGGTTTGGGTTAGAAGAGAATTTTTGCTGATAGACAAAAGTAAGAGATTACATTTGTTTCTCGACCACCAAAGTGCTTTTCACAATGAATTGAAAAGCATAAGAGAAATTTCACGCAGGGTGCTACCTTGATTCCCATGAGCTTTCCCTTTCTTTAATTTGGCGTTCTCTTTACGTTTACTTGCCGCTGTTGACTTTGTGTTCCAAACTTGTATATCTGGGCAACTTTTTTAGGTGAATACAAGGTTGTTTAAGTAAGTTCCTGTTCTCATTAACTGTCTATCTATCTATTTATGTCGGACTCATTTGTAAAGGAAAGTAGACATTGAGATCCTTTTCCCGGTGAGTTTCTAGGAAACCGACCAGAGGGAAGGACAATTGTCTTGGTCTGGCTAGGCCGGTTAACTTCCTCCTATATTAATGAATCCTTTAAATAAGTTGTAAGGTGCCGAAAGCTCTGCATGATCCATCCGTTCTCACTGGTCAAATATTTTGCACCAAATTACATTGATTAATTAACTAATCTGATACCTCCATTTTAACACTGTTTTTTTGGTTTGTTAGCAACATAAATTATTAAAAAATTAAAAAAATTAAACTAAGGAGCGCCTTTTTGACTTTAACATATAAGCTTTTGCGCATCCGTACAGGACTCTTATAGGCAAAACTGGGCTGGACATGAATCTTAGAATCTTAGTTAAATTAACTTTAATAACTTTAATCTAGTACGATAAAAGTAATCATATAACCTCAGATTCTATATTTTAATCAGAGTTTTGCTTTCAGGGAACATTTACACTATGACTGCAAGCCTAATATGAAAACTAGTAGGTGGGGCTGCTAGCTGGATTAATTTAGTCCTTTCAAGCTTGTATTATGGAAGCTACGGCAGTTGTCAAAGCTTTCTATTTAGCCCTATGCTACTGAGCAAAAAAACAAAAACAAAAAAATTCTCATGCTAGCAGATGGGAGCAACAAAATGCAAGGCTTTGGTAGGCAACGAGGCAGCACATGTTTTAGCAAATTATAATCTTTCACTATTAGATGATATGCATTAGTACTTAGATATGTGATATAAAATTATGAAAAAATATATCAAACAAAAGATTAAAACTCATTATTGAGTCTGATGGTTTTACCTTTGGATAGTCAATGAAATTATCACTTAATTTATTTCAAAAGAATTATATATTAAAGTTTGTTGGTCAACATTATTTTAGATTAACAGAATGGTCCGAATATAATTAATATACATGGAAATAGGCATGTGAATGCAATTAAGTTCATACATATTTGTATATTTTAGTCACTATCATAATGAAAATTTGAAGTGTTAACTAATTAAACCATTAATATGAGTTATCACAAGGAATATTCCAATTTGATATGAAATGGGGTATTGCAAATTTGCAGTCCCCTTCGCTTAAAATATCCACAATTGCAGTCATAATCGAAACCTGCAGAGAATTAAAACTACAGTTAATCAAATTAGCACAATATTAATATGAATTTCACTGCTTTTATTTTCAACGTGAGATCACAAAGTATCACAAAAATAAATAAAAGTAGGCAAATCCGACATCATAAAGTGTTGACCAAAAAACATCTGATAAAATTGTTATAAAAAAAATTGGCAAATATTGTTATGAATGTGATAAGCAAAACTTGATTTGCATGAAGTTCCGGCGCCGCTGCATATATATCTATTCAGGGAGCAGGAGGCTCATTCAGAAAGGTCAGCTGCCTCTACCATTTTCTTTTTTTTGTTTTTAAGTGATGCAAATGGCTGCCAGCGGGTTTCTAACCTCAATATACAACCCAAGGCTGCGTGCGTGAACAATTTGCTGCAAAGCTTGCTAATCTTCTTCAATAGTTCTGTTTTTATAGATGGAAAATGATAAGGATGAGTCATGTCTGTGCATTTTTTCCTTGGGCTATAGGTTAGGCATATCCATTGGTAAGAGAAATACGGCTTGAAACTAAATCAAGCAATCATTTGTTTATGCTACAAGTTGTGCTCTGACAAAAATTAAATTGCATTAATTAGGACTAATTAATTAAAGTAGAACCCTGATGATGATCATTCAAAGCCAGAAGCTCAAAGGCAAGCATGGTGCATGCATGCAGCCCTGAAATTAAATTCAAAATGAACTCATGGTTTGTAGCTTTGATGGTGTCCATCAAGTTGTTGAGGACATGATAAGAAATGTTTGGGAAACATTTGTAGTTTGAAAGATTAATTCAACCAAATATTCTACTGAGAACCACACTTCCCCTCAATCAGAAGGTTTCCAAAATAAATTTAGCTATAATTAATTAAGAGGACAACAGCCGAGGCAGGAGAGTAATTCATTGTCCATTTTCCGGTTCTGTCTGATGTATTTGAATGCTTTCCTAGCAGGCTAAATTGGATTCAGACTAACAAATAACATAATCTGGCTTGTTTTCACATTTAGCATGATCATTCAATTGTTTTGCAGATGAAATGTAGCATCAAGTCTATCCCTGGACAAAAAAAAAAAAAATTGTTGCTTCACACAAGTGGCTACTTGCAAGTGGCTGTTGTTTTCATCTCTCCGTCTGATATTGATTCAAGAAAATGGCAATCAGTTGACTTTTCTTTGCCTCAAAACATCAAATAGTGTATCTCTCTGCCTTTATTTACGCTTTTGCACGCATTGCGAGATGATGATATCCATGATGTATTCTTTACTTCCCATATCAGCTTTGCACCTTGCAAAAAAATACTCTTTACTTTCCAGCATTGCCATAAAATGCGAAATACGTTAGACAAAACATGTTCTTCTTATTGCCAATTGACATTGTGATCCAACTTGCTATATCTTTAATTTTGAATTGTTTTTGCTCATAAGGTTAGTGTAGTAGGTGAATGAGTTCTTCTGATATGTTTGCATCTATGACTCAACAAGTTAATAATACAAATGAGCAATCCAAAAATCAGAAGTTAACTAATTATAGTGGTAAATCTATAATATAAATGAGAAAGGAGCAAGAAAGAAAAGTGTTGTTAGCGAAAATTAACATGATCTTGATGCTGCTATTCTATTGGCAAATTATAGACACTAACCCTGGAAAAGACCAGAAAGGTTAATTCTATGGCACTCCTACTTTTCTTTTCAGTAATAAGTTGAGCCAAAGTAGATAACCTGGTTTCCTGTTTCTTACACAATTTGCTTGCATTATCCATCCTCCTAATAGGCAGCAGCTATAGCTTGTACCCTTTTGTGTACTATAATAATCTAGACTATACTTAACAACTCCACATACTCAATATAGAATAAAATGAGGATGACAATTGAATAATTGGCACATTGAGAGACACTAAACAATTCTTGTTTTTTTTTTCCTTTTCCTAATTTTTTTGGTACAAATAACACTAATTTTTTAACTTAATTGTATAAGGGTTGCGAATTGGGACCACAACCTTTAACCAAAAGAACAATCATAACTGTGATTATCCAATTATCCCCCAAAAAACACTGTTTTGATAATGTAAATTAATTTTGCACTACACATCTTGCATCATTCACTGTATGTACAGAGACAGTTGTAAACAGTAAATTTGGATTCATATTGTTTCTAAAAGTGATGTCTTTGGGCCCCATCGGTGAGAACATGGCATACCATATATGAACCACATCCCTGATCCCAAGGTTCACATCGATCTGTGTCGGATTATCGACATGACACATGTTTATGGGTGGTTCAGCGGCATTGTCTCTAAGGAATTGGCATCTCATGGGATGGGAGAGGAAGGTCGTTCAATCATGGAGAGGAAAAATCCGAGGAAAAAAAATGAAGAGAGTTGACGTTGAGAAGGACAGTGTATAGAAAGAAGATGGGAAGGCTTGTAAAAGAGTTGACTTAAAAAAAAAATCGAGAAAGGGTATATCCTCCACCAGATGCTGTCATGTGAAGTTCTCTCCCATTTAAGAGGCCAACCACTCTTTACTTCATTCACAATTTCTCTTCTTGTCTCCACCTAATCATCCTTCAGAGCACTGTTCAGGAAACAGGTTAGTGTCTCCTCTGCAATTTGTGAAGCTGGAAACTCTTTTTTCTTTCAATATAATTGATTGTGATATGAAAGGAAGAGTTCTCCAGTTCCTGGCTTATTGGAAATAGAAGTTCTGGCAGATGTTCCAGGACAACTTTAGGTACCTTTATCACTTTGTAGATACCCTTCAGTAGTTTTTTATCTCATGTTGAAAAAAAAAGGGACTTTAACTGATTATGGTAGGGCAGGCTTCTTGAAAAGGCGCCATTCACTGACAGAACTCCCGTACTATTACCTTTTTCTCATATGGATTTCCTTTCTTTTCTTCTATAAAGAAAAGAAATTAATAAACTGCAGTAGACATAATTTTCTTGAGTTTGATTAGTGCTTTATGTTTAATTCTTTTCAATCTCTAGTGTTGTTTAATTTGTGCCCAAAACTCCACAAAGATGGTAGTAGAAGGAGGAAAGAGAAATCTATTTCTGGCTTTCTGCAACTAGTTTTTTTTATCCATCGTCCATTTTTGTAGAGTAATACAAGAATTCAAGGATTTCCTATAAAATCTTTATGGAAACTCCATTCCCACCCTCCAAAAACAGGAGCTAAGTTCAGGTTGGAATGACCTTCCTTACTACGGTTGAGTTTGCTTATTTTTCCATGGTAAGAACTAAGAAGTTCAAGGAAAAGGACGGTTTTCCCTTTTTGTTCCTTATTAGGTGGTGGGTGAGACTGTCTGGTTTTGCATAGTAGTCCATGACCATGCAGCAGTACACATGAGCTGGAAATTTGAATTTTTTGAGTCTTAAGATTTCAAACTTCGATTTTTACCCCAAAAGCATTGATCTTCTGGAATTGCAAGGCGGCCTAATAATATAAGCTTATGAGTTTTTCCATCTCAATATGTTTTTCATCTAGTCACTTTCAAGAGTTGGTCCTAGTTGCAATTTTTTCTACAGGCTGTCTTGACCTGGAATAGCAATAGAACGTTGTCTGGATAGTGATATTTAAAGACTCATTGACTAAAAATTACTGGTTATGGAAGAATTGGGTAATACTACTTTATTAACTATAATGTGGGGTCAAGGTCGTCCATCCTACTTCCCATGAAACAAATAAGGTTTTCTCAGACAATCAATTCCACGGGTTTGGTGATCTGAAATAAAATAGTACTACTATGTAATTTCTCCTATTGTACACTCTTAATTATCTAGATAGAATTTGTGAAACTTGTTGAAGTCTGCATAGGAGAAGAAAAACAGGAATCTCATCATGCTTTGTCCTCTAATGGGCCAAAAGTAGGTAAACGTAAGGGAAGTCTTTCGTCTTCGCTGATATTTTGGTCGGCATGAATTGAGTGATTACCCATTATGTAAGGTAATAAGAAGTCAAGGAAAGAAATTAAGAAGAAATTCTGCAAAGCTTAGCTGCTGCCAAATAGCCCATGGAATCAGCCCTTCCCTACAGTGATCCTTTTGAGCAAAAGAGTTCCAGAAAAATTCTTTTCTTTTTGGTGCTAAATTCATTTATTGACGATGACAAGATATAATTGATCATTTCCATCCATTACCAATTTCCATTGATATCCCAATTGTTCTAATGCAGGACTGTGGAAGAGGTTGATACCATAATTTGCAATATCCAGCCATGGCTAGAGGACAGTTGGGAGTGCTTAATGCACTGGATGCAGCCAAGACACAGTGGTATCATTTCACTGCAATTGTTATCGCAGGGATGGGATTTTTCACTGATGCATACGATCTGTTTTGCATCTCCTTAGTCACCAAATTACTAGGCCGTATATACTACCATGTTGATGGTGCACCAAAGCCTGGCACATTACCTCCAAATGTTGCAGCTGCTGTGACTGGGGTCGCTTTTGTTGGAACTTTAACCGGCCAGCTGTTTTTTGGGTGGCTTGGTGACAAAATGGGCCGGAAAAAGGTCTATGGTATAACTTTGATCCTCATGGTTGTGTGCTCTATTGCCTCAGGGCTGTCATTTGGAAGCAGTCCAAAGGGTGTTATGGCTACGCTTTGTTTCTTCAGATTCTGGCTTGGTTTTGGGATTGGTGGTGACTATCCTCTTTCGGCCACAATCATGTCTGAATATTCTAACAAAAAGACTCGTGGAGCATTTATCGCTGCAGTGTTTGCAATGCAAGGGTTTGGGATTTTGGGTGGTGGAATTGTGGCTCTTGTTGTCTCTTCATCCTTTGATCGTGCATTCAAGGCTCCTGCCTACTCTGTCAATGCAGCAGCCTCAACTGTGCCTCAGGCTGACTATGTTTGGCGCATAATTCTGATGTTTGGTGCATTCCCTGCTGCTATTACTTATTATTGGCGAATGAAGATGCCGGAAACTGCTCGTTACACTGCCCTTGTTGCCAAGAATGCTAAACAGGCTGCAGCAGACATGTCAAAGGTGTTGAATGTGGATCTTGAAGCAGAAGAAGATAAGGTGATAAAGTTAACAGAAAATCAAGCAAATTCCTTTGGCTTGTTTTCTAGGGAATTCTTGAAGCGCCATGGACTTCATTTGCTTGGAACTACTTCCACTTGGTTCTTGTTGGACATTGCCTTTTACAGCCAAAATCTATTCCAAAAGGATATCTTCAGCGGAATTGGATGGATTCCTCCAGCTGCAACCATGAATGCGATCCATGAGGTCTACAAGATTGCAAAGGCACAAACATTAATCGCCCTATTCAGTACCGTTCCGGGGTATTGGTTCACAGTGGCTTTCATTGATGTTATTGGAAGGTTTACAATTCAATTGATGGGTTTCTTTTTCATGACAGTTTTCATGTTTGCTCTTGCCATACCTTACCATCATTGGACCTTGAAACCCAACCGAATCGGTTTCGTAATTATGTATTCCCTAACCTTTTTCTTTGCCAATTTTGGACCCAATTCTACGACATTTGTTGTCCCAGCTGAGATCTTTCCTGCAAGGCTAAGGTCAACCTGTCATGGTATATCAGCCGCAGCAGGTAAAGCTGGTGCCATTGTGGGTGCATTTGGGTTCTTATATGCTGCTCAAAGCACAGACCCGACCAAGACAGATGCAGGCTACCCAACGGGCATTGGAATCAGATACTCACTTATTATGCTCGGGGTCATCAATTTCTTCGGAATGTTATTTACTCTCTTGGTGCCTGAATCCAAGGGTAAATCACTTGAGGAGTTAACAGGTGAGAATGAGGGTGAAGGAGGTGAGACAGAACTACAAACTGGTCCTACTAGGACTGTTCCTCTGTGATTTGAGCAAAGTTAATTACAGCAGTTCTTATTATGTGTGAGTTTCATAGTGACATTTTAACTTCTTCTTGTTGGCTTTCTAAAATTCCTGGTTTTGAGAAAGATGTTATAATGATATATATTGGCTAGGAAAAGCTATGATCCTAGTACAACTATATATACACACCATGTACTAAATTTGTTCTGATTTTGTAATATATTTTGTTCATCTGTCCTACTGGATTTTGAAATAAATTTGTCTCCTTATTCTTATCTGATATATTTCTTTTATATATCAAAGATGAGTCTGGTAATTGCTCAATCTGCATCCAAATTCAAGAACCACTTCCTATTTTGTTGTATTCTCTGGCATAGTCCCGAGTGTTGATTAAGCAACTGAACATGTCAAACACCCCTCTTAACTCCCAAGCCTTAATTTTCTTATTAAGCGGCACTAAGTTCATGTCAACAGAAAGAAAATAATAATAAAAAGTGAAAAAAAGCTTATATGATAATGAAACTACCTACTCTGCCCTTTTTTTAACCCAAAAAAATTTTTAAATAAAGATTCTCAGCCTGTAATTAATTGCCCTTTCTTTTTGCCACATCCATCCCCTTTTCTAACTTATTATAATGCTTTGTTAAGGATTTTATTATTTTGAATTTGGCTCTTGACTTTCATCATACTATTTAAAAAAAAAAAACAAAAGAAAAAACACGCCATAACTTTTGACTTTCTGGCCATGGGCGATGGGACCAAAACAGTAGCTCTACTACTTCCAAAATGAATAAACTATTCCTTTGTCGGAATGGGTTTCCATTCTCTGATCAATTTGGTTTATATCATGGGTTCTTGGGACCAGTTTGAGGTAGGGGTCACTTCCCTTCACAAGTTGTTGTCTGTACATTGACTTTGAAGTCCTGTCAGCTAATCCATTGCAAAAACGAATTACATTAACGTTGATAATAAAAGCTGCTTGTTTGAAGCCTGAAGGAAATTATAATGATTGTTGTCATGTTTAATAAGCATTAATTATAAATTAATAAGGGATTTTTTATCCCTAAATTAAATATCCCTTCACTAGAAAGACATGTTTATTGAAATATATTGCAGTGTCGTGTACAAAAGAAAAGAATAAATTATAGTTTTAACAAAAGCCAACTATTTGGGTTGGATTGGAGTGTTTGATTTTGTAATGAAGTTCCTGTAGCAGTTCAGAATTATAGAAAATTTTCCCTTGAGTAACATAAAGGAAAAGAATAGGAATAATTTTTGTTATCTCTATGAATAAGAGCACACAATCCTGTGTACGGCAAAAGCTAGTTCGTTCCAGTTCTAGTTAGGCAGTCTTCCGGTTCTTCTTAATTTCCATCATCGAGCCTGTAGGAATCTACATGCTTTCAAGCATTCAAAGCCTCCAGTAAGTTAATTTAGGCATGGCAATCTAAAATGGGTTTTATTTTATCTATGGCGTAAGCAATGTGAGCAGCTTAGAGTTGAATGACGACTGGATAGGCTAGAGTCTGAAGTTATCCGCTTAACTTGTTCCCAATTTTTATGGTCACCGTGTCTTTGGTAAGATGATACGACCAACGAACTGTCCCTTCTGTCCTTGTCTTCCATGCTTGTATCAGAGGATGCGGCCCATTGATTTCACTTCCAAACCAAGTGGACGAAACAGAAGAAGAATTTCACCACGAATGCTAGGCCCCTAGAGTTGCAGCAAGAGACAAAGGCAAAATATTGCTTGACAATGAGTCCAGATATAGCAGAGTTGGAAAATTCAATTGCCAGAGGATGCAAACAATTCTGATTGTTTGTCAGCTTGACATCTTCTTGTTGCTACAAAGTGGCTTTTATGTAATATGAAAGTGAAGGCCAAAACTTGATCAAAAAGCAGCGCCAAGCTCGCATTCATGGTTGACAAACGATATGCAGGTGAGATCGAAAGTCAGAAAGATTCTTATTTAAGATGACAATACAAAACCAGCCAAGTGCTAACAACCCAAATTTTGGATGTTGGTCCCAAATATTTGGTCTCCATTATTCTACATCACCTTTAGACTTTTAGCTCTCCCCCTGACCTATACTCTCAGGTAAGAGTCCACTACAATTTTGGGCAAAAGATATTGTTCTTTCCGTTATGCTTACTGTTTTATTAGTGGAATGGGAACTGCAACTATGGATGATTATCTCACTAGTTGCTTAAGCTACAATGCACCACCATTATTTATGGCACGTGCAACAAATCAGATTTAGCTTTCCAACAGAGTGGTATTCCGAATTTAATATTTATATATATGTATCACAATTTTTCTTTAAAGATGAAATAAATGTTATCATGAACCGTAATAAGAACAAAAAAAAATATACAATAAGTAAATAAAGGAATTATAAGCAGCAGGAATAGTCTAGTTTCACCAACATTAATCCAGCAGGCTTCAGAGTGACAAGTGTAGTTTGTGAAACTAATCCATTGTTCTACAAATAATTAAACAGTAGTACTAGCAAAAGGGTTTGTGAATGGAGGAATATGTATAAGTTGCTGTCAATATCTTTCCGATAATGGCTTTATTGGAGGAAAAGAAGGTTTCGATCTGGCTAGAAACCAAACTTCTCAGCTAAAAACGTTGACCGAGCAGCCAATTGTTGAACCGTTGTGCAATTCTAAACCCCAATAAAGTGACAGGATGATGCGACAGATTGTGTGGCATTAATTTTAAAATGGGTTTGGTATCATTCTTTTGTACTTATATAGGGGGGTTCCGAGTAAATGATTTACGTGAAGAATAAGTGGAGTTAAATAATCAAGGATTCAATCCAAACTCTACGGAGGGAAAGGGCTGCAACAAAAGTGGTGCCCCACAATAATTCCTCTGTTTGAGGTTTATAATTACCAAAAATTAAATGTGCAATTTCCACCGTGGAAATTACTAAAGCCACCCAAGCATTAATTGTCAAATTCCTAATCCAGCATGAACAGAAATCCCTGAAGACACCATTTGATTGCCTTGTGCGAATTGGATGTAACCATAATCCTTAATTTATCTTTTTTATTCTTTCACTTTTTCCTTGACATTTAATATCATCAATAATCATAAATTATCTGATTTTTTTATTAAAAAAAGTGAAAAAAATTTACCAAAACTGGAAAAAGGTTAAAAATCTAAATGCATATGCATCGATTTAAGCTTTTGAGGTATAAAAAAAGTTACTAGAAATAAGTGTATTTAGATTTCAAATGAATGATTTAAATTCTGCATAAAATAATTATGTTTGTGGCTGTAACCATTTAATCCTTTTCCAGCAAAAATGGAATCTTCTATATGATTTTTCTTACCTTTCCAAAGTAGTATACTAATTCCTTTTATAGGTAAAACTTTGGTGAATAATGTTTTTGATGTAAAATTATATTGACACAACCAGATTATTAACTTGGTCCAATATAAAGAAAATCATCTCGAGATAGAGCAAAATTAATTATTTTGTTCCTAATAAAAAATAATTGCTTTGTTTTATCATGATCCCAATTTAATACATAAGTTAGATTTAGTTATATTTGCCGTAAATTGATGATCTGAAATCCATGTGTCCCGGCCCTTCCCATTGACAGATGACAATGTTAAAAAATAAAATAAAAAAAATCTAATTAAGATTATTGACAATCATATCACTGAAAGACAAATCTAATTAAGCAAACCCAAAACCCATATCAGATTGGAAATCTCAAATATGGAAAATATAGTTAGGACGACTTACCAAATCCAGTCCCGGAAAGATTAACCAAAAGAAGAAAAATAAGGAGCAATTGTAGAGAATATGCCACTTTGGAAAACCAAGATTCTCACGTAATTATTTCTTTTCTTCAACTCTAAAACCTCCATGAGGGTATATGGGAAAAAGGAAAAAGAGAGCGTCCGTAGCAGTTAAATACGGAACCAACTCCCCTCTCATACTTCCCTGCTATCCATCACTACCCATCTCTTCTTCTCCTTCTCTCTCTCTTTTTTCTTTCTTTCTTGCATTAGCTTATTAAACCATTGGAATCTCTTTTTATATATAAATATATCACGAGACTTCTTCTTCTTCTTGTCTAAATTTCCTCAGCTCTTTCTGTCCCTTGATTGGTTTGCACATTTAACGTAAGCTTTCTCTTGCTCTTAAGTTATAGATTTGATATGTAGTAATGAGTTCTGATTGAATCGTAGATGATATTTGATCATGGAGTTTTTGTTTTCTTTATCTCCTTTGGGGTCAAAATCTTTACTTCTTTATGTAAGGCTGTGTGTTGCATAGAGTTTCGAGATACGCAAACGAAATCCAGAGTCCTAAGATTTGAGACTTTTCCGTTTTCTTTTAATAATTGCTCTTCTACTAGCACTCTCTCTCTCTTTTTACCCTGCACGTTTTTATTCTTTCTGGTGCTATATCTTTTTCATTCTTCGATATGATTCTCTCTCTATTTGAGGTTTTTGCAATCTCCACGTGAAGACATTTAATATTGTCTTCCATTATGGTGTCCCTGGCAGGGGCGGGGGGCAGTTCAACCTGGGTCCTTTGTTAGTATAAGTGTTTTCTTGGTACATCAATTATTAAGTTTGAACCAGATTGGAAAACTTTCGAGTGCAAACCTTTTCACTTTTTGATGATTGCTAGGAAGGAGAAGAAAGCACGAAAGAATCTTTCGGTCAATCCAAAATTTTCAGTTCAGTTTTTCTTGTCGAGTATCCTAAATTGTAGTTATATGCTTTATTTAATGGAAATATGTTTTTTTTATTAAACTCTTGTAGTATCTTAGTTACACTTTATTGACCTAAAACTTTGTATTATAGTCTTGGTCATTTTCTCATCACATTTATCTCATTTGTCATCTGCTATCAACCTTAGCGTCTTGAAACTCCATACATCTACACGACTTTGGAAAGTTAAGGACTGCCTTGCCTTTCTATCTTTTTTTGGTTTCCTTGCACCTTCACACAGTTCACATGGCTAATAGTCCTGACTTCAGCTTTCATCAGATAAAGAATAATTGCACCACCACCATTGATCATGTGATTTATTGTTAATTTCTGTAATTATATTAGTGCATGAATTGATATTTAATTCTGTTGTTGCAATTCTTTCAGTGGAAAACAAACAGATAGTATAGCAAAGACTTCTAATCAGGAGGGATCGTCATGGCAGACGACAAACTGCAAGTTCTTAATGCACTTGACGTAGCCAAAACACAATGGTATCATTTCACAGCAATTATCATTGCTGGCATGGGATTCTTCACTGATGCATATGATATCTTTTGCATTTCCTTGGTGACTAAATTGCTTGGTCGCATATATTACCACAAGGAAGGTGCTGCTTCCCCTGGTGCTCTTCCTCCTAATGTATCGGCTGCTGTTACTGGTGTAGCGTTCTGCGGTACCATTGCAGGCCAGGTCTTTTTTGGTTGGCTCGGTGACAAGATGGGACGAAAACGTGTGTATGGCATGACCCTTATGCTCATGGTTATCTGTTCGGTTGCCTCTGGCCTTTCCTTAGGCCATGACCCTCAAGCTGTTATGGCTACCCTTTGCTTCTTTCGCTTCTGGCTTGGTTTTGGTATTGGTGGCGACTATCCTCTTTCTGCTACCATTATGTCCGAATACGCTAACAAAAAAACTCGTGGTGCTTTTATTGCTGCTGTTTTTGCCATGCAAGGTTTTGGGATTTTGGCTGGAGGGATGGTTGCTATTATAGTTTCTGCAGCTTTTAAGGCCAAATACCCTGCTCCAACTTATGAGATGGATGCAAATGGGTCAACCGTGCCAGAAGCTGATTATGTTTGGAGGATCATTTTGATGTTTGGGTCGATCCCAGCTTTACTTACTTATTACTGGCGCATGAAGATGCCTGAAACTGCTCGTTACACTGCCTTAGTCGCCAAGAATGCAAAACAGGCTGCAGCAGATATGTCAAAAGTTCTTCAGGTTGACTTGGAAGCAGAACTGGAGAAGCTAGAACCGAACAAAGGGAGTGATTTTGGTTTGTTCACCAGAGAATTTCTTATTCGACATGGACTTCACTTGCTTGGTACCACAAGCACTTGGTTTTTGTTGGACGTTGCCTTCTACAGTCAGAACCTGTTTCAAAAGGACATCTTTAGTGCCATCGGTTGGATTCCAAACGCAAAAACCATGAACGCTCTTGAAGAAGTTTATAAAATTGCAAGGGCGCAAACTCTCATTGCGCTATGCAGCACTGTTCCTGGATATTGGTTCACTGTGGCATTGATTGATAAGATGGGGAGATTCAAAATTCAATTGATGGGCTTCTTCTTCATGACTGTGTTCATGTTTGCCTTGGCAATTCCATACCATCACTGGACTCTACCAGACAACAGAATTGGGTTCGTTATTATGTACTCTTTAACCTTCTTTTTTGCAAATTTCGGTCCAAATGCCACTACATTTGTAGTCCCTGCTGAAATTTTCCCTGCAAGGTTAAGATCAACATGCCATGGAATATCAGCTGCATCAGGTAAGGCAGGGGCAACGGTGGGCGCATTTGGATTTTTGTATGTTGGAGTGAAGAAATCACTTATAATTCTGGGCTTCATTAACTTGCTGGGGATGTTGTTCACATTTTTGGTACCCGAAGCAAAAGGGAAGTCACTGGAAGAAATATCTGGGGAAGCTGAGCAAGAAAATGGGACAGAAACACAACCTGGGCAGCAGGATAGTAATGGTGTCAAAAGTGTACCAGTTTAATTAAGCTTTGTAATGCTTTATTAATTACTATGAATCTTCGAAGTCACATTTGGGGGTGTATTTATGTGTCTTATATATTGGAGCTTTGGATGCTGCTAGCACTTCCTGCAAATAATATAGGATTCTTATATACGTTGTTGAATGTGAACATCTCTGGAATGCCATTGTTAACATCTTTAAGGTTGTTGATTGGAGATTTTGCTAATAATTTAGCTTAGCGTTTGAAGAAGAAAAATCGTGTGATTCAACCCTATTTGATGAACACAATATTGAAGAAGAAGCCCATCAATTGAAATCGAAAAATGTTTGCACTCTAGAGCTCATCCAAAAAGGAAAGTTGGATTTTAAAATCCAAATCCATGGTCTCAGATCCACAACAATGCATTCTCTTGTTCTAGCTTGTTTTAGTGCAAGCAGATGAGTTCGTACATTTATGTTATAATGTCTGTTTATATGTAAACGACTACGTTTATAGTATCATACTTAGTTAACCATACTGTTTTTATATTTTAATAGTTTTAACTTACATCAATGTTCTCTTACATATGTCTCCTAGAGTCTGTCCATTGTTGTGCGGAAGGCTACTACTTTTTGGCCTGTGTGGCCCGGTGCCTACACCTTGATCGCTATGGGAGCGAGCTTCTTCCGAAGGCAACCAAGGAAGCACATGGAAAAGATGTCAACCCTGACACTGGAAGTATTTGCTAGCTCTTGATTTGCCATAGGAGCCGAGACTAGCCAGCTAGTTATTGTCCATGTAGAACCAAAAATACACATGACAAAAAAACAGAAGGAAGCCTGCCTGCTAGAATAAACACTACCACCAATGTCATATTAAGGTTGAAGAGACTATTTCAATGCAACTTGTTAGGAACCTTTCATTCACCATTAAAACCAGTCTTATATTACTTAACATCAACAAGAAAACAAGTAAGTTTTTCAATGGAGTATGGTGCTGCAGTGAAAGCATCTTTTGAAATTAAAGCATGGAACTCGTTCCGTATTACCAACAATAGCATGGGCTCTAAGCCTCAGTGAATGGGCTTGAAGCAACAAGCAGGAATGGTCAAGATGAAAAATCTTTATACACTGATTTTTATTTATATATTTTTTTCTGATGATTCAAAATTGAAGAGGGAAATAAGGGATGAGTCACACCCACCACATCAAAGGCTTTTCCTCACATGAAAAATAAATTATGCAAGTACGGGAGCAGAGGAGATATTGTTATCTTTAATTTGTTAATCTTTATATTTCTTATGGTATTTCAAAAAATAAATAAATAAATACAGATACGGTGGTCGGGGGTACAGTCCACCCTCATGGGTCAAATGGTTTTGTTGGTTCGGAGATTTCGCAGATTTCTCTGATATTTCACTGTTTTTTTTTTTCGAAAACCATTTTTATTTTCCTTATGTAGTTTTCTTCGGATTAAACGTGCTTTTTTTTTTCTCCTTTGATATTTTAGCGGATGAATGATTGGTGGATTCAGTTTTCCTCCCTTGAGGAAGTAATTGATGTAAACTTCTCCTATTTTCTTAGCCAAAGGAAATAAAAGAAAATCATAAATATTTAACATCGTCAATGTTATAATTTTTTAAATCATAAATATATATATGTATTATAATTAAGAGTATGGGAACATTTAATCTGTCTTTTTCAATGTTAAAAATCATCGTCACAAAAAATTGTTTTTTAAAATATTTAACATCATCACAACAATACTCCTATCTTTACTTTGTTTTTTTTATAGAATATTCATCTTTGATATTTAATTGGTAATTGCAACAGAAAATATTTTAATATAGCTACGGTCGATGGTACGGCCCACCCACGTGAATCAAATGGCCTTTTTGTATTTATGTTCTTTTGGGATATTGACAGATTTCGTTGCTTTACACCACTCTTTCTGTGAATGCCACGTACTTCGCATAAAACTTTTCTGTTTCCAGAAGACATATCAGATGAAATTATTTTCTTTTTTCATTTGTCCTGATTACACGCGCTTTCTTTTTTGCCCTTTAAATTTTATCTTCGTTTTTTTAAAATTTATAAAATCATAAGTATGAAAAATTCTTTAATAATCATTTTGGATAAGTAATTAATCTATCTATACGATGAAGATCTATGGGATAGAGTGTTATGAATTTCAAATGAGTTTTGGATTTGTATATAAAAATTTTCATTTATCTATTAAGTTATTTTTTAAATTAAAAATATGAATTCATGAAAATTACATCATATTATCAAATAATCAAATTCAATTTTTGAGTTTCAAGTCTTGGTGATGTCCTAAAATCAGGGAAAAAAGAGAGGCAAACTGATTGATTAATTAATTGTTTTTCACTTTCAACAAAAATGGAGTTAACAAAAAAAAACACTGAAATTTCCCTTGTTATTGGATCAATCCAACCCCTACGATCCTTTCCAAATCTATGGACAATAAGATTGAGACATAAAGAGAGAAAGCGCTGGGGATTGATGGGTACAACCCAACCCCATCATAATTGAGATAACAACTAAAGATTTAAAGATAAAAATAAGATTAAAAACGGATTAGAAGATATTTAAAATTAAGTAAAGTGATTCTTAACGATAATCATTAGTGAAAAGTCCCAAGTTTATCCTTTGCATACATCATTAGGGCATTTGCGAAGAACAAAGACACCCACTTCCACTCAATAATTCTCATTCCTTTGTCATTTAATTATACACACTCTTCTCAAGCTTACGAAAAGCACTCGCCTCCTCTACGAAAAGAGGAAACGGAGCAGAAAAAACAAAGCTTCCTTGGAATTAACAAAAATTCATCCCTTTTTGACCTTTATATACAATACAATAGCAAATACCCTTTCAAAAATTAAGGCCTAGAGAAAAAAGCTTCGAAATTCAGCCTCCGGTTGTTATCCAAGGATGCCCTGTAAAATTTAAAACAAATTTAAATTTAAATTCTTAAAATTAATGGGTATTTTTCTTCTTTTCCGAGAAAGAAGAAAGAGAGAGAAACTAATAATAGGAACATGTGGAAAAATTGAGCTTACTTAGAACTTGTTCAGCAGACAATCTTCTAGAAACATCTTTGCAGAGCATTTTTCTCAGAAGATCCTTAGCCGCCGGCGAAACCGATTGGAAGACCGTGACAGGGAACCTCAGATTCCCTCTCAAAACCGCCTCAAATATCTCCACAACCGTTTCCCCATAAAACGGTGGAAACCCCGCCAACATTATGTACAGAATGACACCGCAACTCCACACATCAACTTTCTCCCCGTATTCCCTCCCGTTCAAAACCTCCGGCGCCACGTAATACGGGGTCCCCACCACCCCTTGCATAGCCTCCACCCCCCCTTCAGCCGAACCGAAGTCCGTTAGTTTAACTGAATTTTTGGAATCGAACAGAATATTCTCCGGCTTGATATCACGGTGGACGACGCCTAGCTTGTGAATGTGGGCAAGGGCTTGGATGAGCTGGGTCATGATGGGTCGAGCTTGGGCTTCCGAGAAGGAACCATTATGGATGATGAGATTGTAAAGGTCTTGAGAAGGAGGGCAGAGATCGAGGACCATGTGGAGATGAGAATCATCTTCGTAGACGTTGTGGAGGTGAATTATGTTCGGGTGCGGTGAAACTAGAGCAAGGATTTTCGGCTCGTTGAAGAGACATTGGGAGTCAAGAGAATCGCCGGTGGAGATTATACGTTTGTCGATGGATTTAACGGCGAACGATTCGCCTGAGCTCAATGAAACGCACCTGAAAACGACGCCGAATCTTCCCCGGCCGATCTCTTCACAAACCTCGTAGCTTCCCTTCAATGCTTCAGTCATTGTTTCCCCGTTTTTTTCGGTTGGTCTTTATTTTCTGCTTTAATATTAGCAGGGGGTATAAGTAGAGGGCTCAAGGAATGTTTTGCGAATATTCGGGGTAGCGAATAGGAACAGGACACGTGCTGGGATCGAAGGGTGGGAGATACTGTGACCGTTTGTAGACGCTGGATCCGAAAGCTAAGGTCGGTTGTCAGATGGAATTACGGGAATGCCCCTATGTTAGTCGACGTGAAGTTTCCGTACAGGTAGAAGTCCTTTGGCTTTGGGTTCGGTTTGGCAGTTTAGTTCAAGTCGTAGTTGGATAGTTTTGAATTAGGAAATTTGGGGACAGCATCCCTCGAAGTGGGGCTGTTCTTAAGTTTGCCCAAATATTTTCACCTTAATTACCATGTGTGCCATTGTTGTCGAATGCAAAAACATTTTAATTAATAAGGATTTATTATTATATTAAATGTTAATATTTGATTTGATATCATGTTCGAGATATTTTAGATTTTCAAAATGATTTAATTATTTATTTAATTTAATTTAAAATTCCTTTATAGTTTATATTCTTTATTTTTCTTATAATTACCCATTCCTTATTTAATTTAGTTTAATTAATATTTTTTAAAAGGTATATTAATAGCATTGCATGCTGAAAAAAGAAAATATCCAATAAGATTAAAGAATTCATTACATTTGATGTGACAAATATGTGAAGGGCATAAGATCATCAGTAATTAATGAAACTTTACTTATATGTGGTTATGACTAGAATAATGAGAACAATGTCATCATGGTATTTCTACTTCTCTCTTTTTCTTGTTAGGATTCTTTTGGGGAGGATTAAATTAGTTATTTGGTTTATGTTGAGAGTTTAAAAATCTTCTGTCTCACTAAAAAAGGAATTTAGAATCTTCATAAATAAGTTTAACTTCAAATTTTTATTGCGTTTCTTATCCAATTGAATATATTGATTTTATAAGTTAATATATATTTTATTTATAATTAAACAGATACATGGTAGAATACAAATTTTGTGAATCTATATACGAATGGATTGATTGATCCCTTTGTTATAAGTGTATTATGACTAATTAATTAGGACAATACATCTATTGCATTAGAAAAATTGAGGACTACCTATTAATTAAATTAAAGCAAAAAAAAATATTTTTTTGTTGTTGTGTTGATAATCTTATAAAGATGTATAACATGATGATAATTTATCATAGCAAGGCTTGCATTGGAATATCTAGGGACTTGAGATGATCAGAAGGTATGACTCAAAATTTTGTTTGTTTTCTTTTTTGGAAATTGCATGGTATTTTCGTCACAAATGGGAGCTAGGGCTACCATTCAAGTCATCAAAAGTCAGGTGCATGCTAACATGCAAAGATTTGTCTCACAGACACGAGCTTACTGTTGGAAAATGGCTTGACAAGTGATGAGTTCCACAATAATTTCAAGCAAGAAAAATGTATATTCCACCTCCATTTACCAAAAGAAAAGAAAGAAAAAGCATAGAATCGACCAAGTATTGCTGTATGATTCAGATTCTTTAGTGCATCTAGCCAGCACTTCCATGCCTCTAAAGCAAAGTTTCCTTTCATCTTTATATAGACACCCCCCCACCCACAAAAAAAGGACCATGAAAACATCAAAATTCTAGTTAAAGAAATTGGCACTAGGGAATGACAATGATGTTTTGCCAATTGCCATATAGGAGAGACAACATCAATGTCAAAACCAACTTCAGACCATTTGAACCTTTTTTGTTGGAGCTGATCACAGGCAAACGAGAGCAAGTGGGGGACCTTTAACCAAAGAACTCTGTGATGAAGTCGTGAGGGAAGGGATATGAGGCTTTGCCTTTCAATGACTTCTCGAGTAAGCAAAGGGTTATTGCGTCGCAAATTCTTGGGCTTCATTGACTAGCTAGATATATATATATATCCTACGGAGTCCGGACAATGTAAGGTACAAAACAAGGACGATCACAGAAATATGAAATGGGTAACCGTGGGTTAAAGAGTTGGTGTAATGCTTTCGCGCTTGGACCATTCACCAAATTTTGTTGAAAGAAAGGAAGAATGTAATTGATTACTTGGTAGAAAAATGTCGAAATTATCCTATTCCTCTTTTTCTAATCAATTAACATAGATTACTTTTTCTTTTCATAAAGAAAAAGGAAGAATGGCAGAATTACAAGGCGGTTTAGGGCTTAAGCAACAAACAAATCATAAGAAGGCATATAATTTCTTCATACTTTGTTTTGCAGCTCCTCCAAGGTGGGGATTTCAGTGTTCTAATACAAGCTAGCTAGCTTCTGCATCTTGTTTTCGTAACCAAGAGTCAGCTTCCTTTGAAACTGTGGAATCTTTTACACGCAAACTTGTTTCTCGTTCAAGTTAACAAGTCAACATACGAGACCTAATTTCACGACCATAAACCAATCTTTGTTAGTTTATGACTTAGCTTCATTGTAAAAGTGAAGATAAATTAATAAATTCTTTGGGACTTCACTATCACTTGGCGCATCGTGTCCTTAATTGAATAATTATTTCGAAAATATCAACGTAGAGACCGGGGACCCTTGTCCATGTGGATTGACAGACCTAGGAAGCACAGCACAAAGCAACATATCCCACTAGTAATAAACTATTTTTATGGCCTGGTTGATTATTGTCATTCTTGTCTCCTACTTCATTCTTGCTTTCCTTTGAGGACAACAATGTGGTGAGTCATACTCCAATTTCCATGCGAAATAATGTTTTGATGGGGCCACTTTGTTTTTTTTCCATGTTTTATCATTGTAATTTACTGGCAAAGGATTGGCAGTGCTTTCATGTCCACCAAAAACCAAAGATCTCTACAGATCAAATGACCACCCATTTTTACTTTCTTGTGTACTTGCACCAATGTTAATTGACTGCAATTCCTCAAGTTAAAATGGTTACATATGATTCCTTTTGGATATATAGTTGCTCACGTAGGCGCCATGCCGCTTCTAACAGTATAAAAAGGACAAAGAACTAGGATTAATAAACAAACAAACAAGCAAACTTAATCCCTCCATGCAATTAGTGTAATGGTGAGTCATCGAATCATTCATCGTATTTCCACGAATTTCATTTCATTTCCTAATCCACACTCTGATTGACTTTGTCTTGATCTAGCAGCCCTTAATCAAAATCCAATTAATTAATTTAAACAAAGTAATCTTAATCAGCCATTGATAATGTCCTTGGACGGCCTTTGTCGTAACAAAATTCTAAATCCCAACAAGATACCATACGTTAGTATCAACACAGTATTTCCAGCTGTCGATTAATGTGTTGATATTTTACTGGAATGAATTTGTTTAAGCAAGCTGATGATGATGAAGTTTTTGTAGTTTTATGACTGATTGATAAGGTTGGGTTCAAGTTTCAACATAATTTATCATAAATAAAATTTTTGTGGAAAAAAACGTTTTCCCTACGATACTTGTTAAAAGCAATCAAACTTAGAATTATTATCCACAATATTATTATAATTAGTATTTGCACAAGCTAATTGATAAAATAGTCAACTTACTCAAACAAAAGGATTCCATTTTGCTAATCTACCTAACTTGCTGTTTGGAAATTAGCAATAAAGACATTTCAGAATATGCTACAACTCGATTATGCACTGACTGCAAAGTAAGGACGGATCTATAAATTTTTTTGAGTGATGTCATATTTAGAAATTTTTTTCTCAATCTAAGATTTACTGGGAGAGTACTTAAGTCAAATTCAACATGACTTTGCTTAGAAGAATATTGTGTTGAATATCATCGATAGTAGAATTTTGTTGTTATTATCCAGGATTTGAGTCTTGTGAAACAATTTCTTTTCTTTTAAATTATCTTTTCATTGCTTATTTATGTAAAATTATAAAATTGGTTAATAATTAATATTCATTAGTATAAATTAAAATATTATAATTAAACAAAATATGATTTTACATAAAAAATTATTAGGTTTTGTGACTAACAATATGACAATTTTCAATTCATTGATCAAAACTAAATATAAGCATCCACAAACCACATAAAGTTAAATGCAAAAATCAAATAATATATCTACAAAATAAATAAATAAAAAGACTCACAATTTCAAGATATTATTTGACATGTAATGCTATATTTTCTATTAATTAGATTATAATTATGAATCCCAATTATCAAACTAATCAAAAAAAATTTAGACATGAAGTATTAAAAACTTAATTTGGATTGAAAATTACTTACAATTGAAGCATAAATGAATTGCTATGAGAGAATGAAAAACACATTAAAGGACCAAAAAAGGGGAAGGATTTGAATTTTTAGATAAAGAGAGTAGTTTAGGTTTTAAACTTTTTAATAAAATCTTAAATTATAAATTTTTTTTGTCTTTTCTTATAGTATTTAAATATTAATACATAAATTACTTTATGATAAATCACTTTTACTTGGAGTCTTTAACCACACTTCTTGTAAAATTGTAAAAAAAAAAGATAGATTATTAATATATGAACTCCCCTGAATATTAAATAAATCGTATAAAAATTAAAATATGACAGAAGTGAGTGATGTCATGTGACACGACTCCTTCCAACATGGATCCACCCATGTTGCAAGTTTAGTTACGGGTTTACTATACTTTCCAACATTTGATGATTTCTTTTTTCTTTTCACATATGTTCTAAAAAATTCTTTTATTTAACTAAAACGGAAATGTAAATTCTATCACACTCAATGTCTGCTGTTGTTTGTTTTTGTCAATATGATATATGACTAGGCAAGTCAATATGATATATGACTAGGCAAGTCGATATGATCACATGATATATTCAAAATTCAAAATAATCTATTATTGGTTACCGTTGGCATCATAAAAAGAAAAATTATTTGTCGATTCCTCTCTTTCTCTGCTTTTCTTTAATTGGAGTATTTTTTCTAAAAACCCCTTTCTTTTTCTCCAAAGTTGAAAAAATAAAACATTTAAAAATTATAAAATTTTAATTTTTTTGAAATTTAAAGAAAGAAAAGTTTTTCAAAAAAACTATTTCAATTAAAGAAAAGAGGAGAAGGAGAGAACTGGAAAATAGTTTCTTTTTAATGATTCCGATGACTGATAATTTTGAATTTTAATTTTGTCACGTGACCATCATATGAAATCAGGTCATAAATCCCGTGAATAAAAAACACTAGTTGACGTTGAGGTTTGTCAACAATAAATTTTTCATTAAGATTAAGAGTTTATTTTATTTAAATTAAAATTTTCAAAACTGATATGAACTTAATATAAAATTGAAAAACTTAATTGAATAGATGGGTATAGTACATAAATGTTTTTAAAAAATTTAGACCTTCCTTTTTAATACATGAGGAAGGACAGCAGTTAATAAGCCGAGCAAATTTTTTATACGGAGTTTGTTCGAACTTAATTTATAATGTTTATTATATGAATTACCGTTAGGGGTAAAAAATATTCAACTATTATTTTAGTTAAACAGGTTATTTTCAGAATTTAATGTTTATTTTCTTACTCAAAATTCGAATAATATGAAATTTCGTAAAATGTTTTCCCACACACAAGGGGCCCAGCAGAAATTGCAGACCTTTCTAGACCCGCTAGCCGTGAACATCCGCCCACAGTTGCCCCAAATGAGGCCCAATATGTGGCCCACCAAGCCCACTTCCGTTGTGTAAAAGATATACAGTGAGCAACTCCCCCAAGCTGGGAAACTGTTCAATTTTCTTTCCCCTGCTAACAAATATGGTCTTATGATCAGCATAGAGACAGTTCTTTTGAATGAAGTGCAGTCGGTAGAACCTGATGCAATACGACCCAAACTCCAGAAAACAGATGGGTGAGGGCATAATTTCTAACTCTCAACCTGCACCAGAATGCATTTGCACATGCAGCATTTTTTGGCCTGTCTCTTTCATTCCAAGTAACTATGTATGCAACCATTCCTCATAAACACGGATTGACTGATCCCAGAGGCAAAAAAAATACTAGATTTCATAAGCCACAACAACAAAACTAATGTCCATCAAGTGTAAAACAGCTTACTAGACTTACTGAATGTCCTGGATTACATTCATCAAAGGTATAAGAGGGTAGATAACAGATAAGACAGCTTTGTTTATTTGCTACAAGACATAACCTTAATTACATACGTATAAACTTGTTTACAAGAACGTGTACAAACATGACCAACCAAAACCCTTGGGTGGGATCGTTGTATACTAGGAGCAATAGCTAAAAGGGAAGGATATGTAGACAGCCAATTAGAGCACGTGATGGGAAACATTGAGTTAGACGGGCCTAAATGAAACAGAGACCCCTTTGATTTTCTTGATCAGTAGGACAGTTCCTGGGAATAGGAGAGAGATACCTGCACTAATATCTCATAGCTCCTGCAAAGTTCATAGTATGAAATTTCAACAGATGTTTTAGAAGTTAAAATGATTGGCGTTCCTATGTTTTTCTCTCTTTTTTTCCCCCATGAAAAGGCCATTCTTAGATAATTTCATTTGAAGTCAAGCTCAAACTTCATAAAAATCGATATGAGGGTTTAAATTCTTAGCACAATAATGCAGATTCTTTAATCATTAAAACGGTTTGAAACAGAAGTAATTGGCTTGGAAAATCTGGATCAGTTATACGAACAGCTTTGTTAGTACAGATTCGATAACATGATTTCTATTCTCTTAGTTTCTCCCCTTCTATATTCAACATCTTTCCAACTTTACATAGCAAAGCAACAAAGACACTGCAGTCTTAGAGTAAGTTTGTAAATGGATATGATTTGTTGCACCCTCATATTTTCTGCTATTAGCTCCATTCCTTTGTTTTATTTGTTTTCAGAAAGTATAAACCAAAATGGTCGTGATGAGAACATAACACAGACAGCAAAATATGAGTTTAGCATACTAGTTTACTTTTCCACTAAAAATACAGCAGCAATGCTCATAACCAAGCAAGCTGTGGTTTGTTTGAAATGTTGAATGACTGAAGGAAGTGTTCTGAATAGCCATGAACAAATATGATGTGCTTACCAACTTAGCTGTTTTCTTTTCTTGAAGAGTAGTTTACTGCAGGAAATTACAGAATATTGTTTAAGGTCGTCATCTCAAAATTTCGAGTGGTCATTTACATGAAAGCACACTAATTCACTTACATCTATCATGATCGTAATTCATGACACTTTGCCTCTTAGAAAAAGGCTTAAGTTTGTAGCTTGGATTAATCTCATGTATTAGACAGATAATCAAAAGAACTAGAAACGGATGCAAGACTTTTCAGCTTCTTAAGTAGCCAAACTATAAATTAACTGCAGTTACTTACCATTTTTGCTTGAAGTCTGCTCCAAGTCAATCTTTTCTTGCCATGATCGCTTCAGATCAGAAGATTCATACTCCTGCAAAGGTCTGCCATCCGATGAAGAACAAGATTGGGGAACAGAGAATGAGATTCTGCTAGTACTCTGCCTCTTAGATGCTGAAGATTCAGCTGTCGAGCATAAGTCTTCTTCTCCTCGTGAGGTCCCTGCTTCTTTTTTCTGATTTTTCAATTTATCTGCATGCAACCTTTCTTCTTCCACATATTTTGCTCTCTTCCTATGCGATGAACCATTGTTGCAATTTTGAAATGACGGCACCCTCTGGTCATTAGATGAATATGTTGGACAAGAAGATTTTTCCTTCAGGATAACTTTTGGGATGGCGGAAGTTTCAATACCATCAGAATTATCAAAAACTTCTTCACTCATCCCATCTGAAGTTGCAGCCTTTGCAGCTGCTTCCATTTCCCACATTTTAAAGATGGCTTCTGTCAGATGTTCCCTAGCTGTATCTATATCTATTATAGGTTTTGGATAGTTTAAGCCCAACTCAACACCTGCAGCTTTAAGCACAGTAGGAGGTGCATCCCAAGGATGATGTATCCACTCAGTTGGCATCCTAGCTAGCTCTGGCAGCCATTGCCTTACATATTCACCTTCTGGATCAAATTTGGAGCCTTGAATCTAATTCCAAAAATCAACATAAAATGAGGCCAAAAGATATGAAACATAACTTATAGATTCAATTAACAAGATCTATCTCTACTTTTAGTAATGCTTATTAACACGTAATTTTCCTCAATTGGAAAATTTGCTGACTGTTGACTAAAATCATTTGCTTTTGCAGATTGGGAATCATGCTAAGGAAAGGATCATATTTCAAAAGTTTGTATAACATATTGTGACAACTTCAATGGCATATCTATAACTGATTATTTTATTCATTGTAAGGATGAGTTTCCACTTTTAAACCATCTGTGTGGGCAGAAAGATATGTTTGACTTGCAAACTGCAACAGCAGTCCAAAATAAGCAGAAGGCCATAACCTATATTTCCAAACACTGAAACTTGATGAAGATACTAACTAGCACACACAACATAATCAGATGCAAATAAGTGTAAAGTCACAAGTTACAGTAAATATAAAATGCATGGCCTCAAAATTGAAGGAACCGTAGATATTTGTTGTACTCTGCATTCAATTGCTACTTATATTCAAAGTTAATAAATTAATTAGGGAACTCACACACCTGTGGGCTGTCTAATCGTTCTAGCTCATGACCATCTGGTAAGCTCCCAGATATGTACTGCCAACCAAGAATATCGCATTCCAAATCTGCATCCAAAAGTGTGTCCCAGAAATACTTCATTCCCCATTTCCATGGAAGAAGAAGAAACTTCACTGCAAAACTTGAAACAATCACTCTTATTCTGTTGTGTATCCAACCAGTTGCCCAAAGCTCTCTCATTCCTGCATCTACCAATGGATAACCAGTCCGACCTTGTCTCCAAGCCTTAAAATGGTTCACATCAGCATGCCAAGGAAAATACTTCAAGTTGCTCAACAATGATCGCTCATGAGTGAATGGAAAATTGAAACAAAGATAACGGGAGTATTCTCTAAACCCAATGGCCTTTAGAAAAAATGTTACACTTTCTTCCCCTTGAGAGTTCTGTTCTCTTCTCCATAGTATCTGCTTCATCCGTGCACACTGGAAAACTTTCCTTATACTTAGCTCTCCAAAATGAAGATACGGGGACAAAAGTGATGTCGAGTTGCCCCCAACCTTTAGCCTATTATTTGAATAGTTGAATAGATTCTGTTCAACAAACTCAGTTAGAGCCTTATCGGCATTGCTCCAACCTGGAGACCATCCTCTTCCTAACAATGCATTGCTAGATTTTTCTGATTCATTTTCAAGGCCCAAATCTTCAAGAGAAAACCTTTCTACTGTTCCTGTCACTAATAAGGAAAGAATTCAGCAAATAGTTACTCATTTTGCATGTATACATTATACACAGGTCCTTCATACATATTTCATCTTCCTTTTCGTCACAGTCGTTCATACATAAATACATATTAACTTACATTGTGCATGTTTTCCATGAACAACTTCATATGCATCTAAGGAAAACAGTTTATCAGCAGCTCAAGGTCATATATCTGCTCCGAAGAATGAACAAAGTCATGACCTCTGTAGGGGGTAACAAGCAAAGAAATGCAATGCATATACATATCTGTAAAACATAATTTCTCCAAGCAAGACAAATTCTTAGCTGCAGACCAGGATGATGTGGTTGCCATTCGAATTATCATATAAAAAGAAGATCTGTCAGCTTCATTTCAATACTATTGTTTTCACCAAGTTAGTTTCCAAACTGAAAGGTAATTGTACAAACAAGAATGAACCACACTGAATTACATGATATTCTGTTTAAATTTACCTGCAGCTGGCACCAATCTCCATGGGGGAAGAAGTGGAATGGGTTCCATTTGCATGTTCAAGCACTTGTCCCAATATGCATCAAAGGTCGTAAAAGCTTGCCCCCTCTCATCATATATCTCCCATGGTTCATATAACAAATCGCCATTATAGCTTTGCACAGAAATGCCAATCTCTGCCAGTTTCTCTTTGATGCCATGATCGCGAACCAGTGAAACAGGATCTGGAAAAGGACAGTACACATGAAACCATATTACAAGACCTCTCAAAGAAAATGAATGGAACAAGAACAAAATCCGGCAGCCAAACCTCTCATCCATAGAGGAATTATGCACTAAACTAGCTTCTGGGGGTAAATAAAGAGTTGGTTCCCACTAAAACAAGAAATTACTTGTGTTTACACATGCAGAAATCAACCAAAGCAGGGAAATGTCAAGGCATCACACCAGGACAAAGAAGAAATTAGATCTGGCAACTCCAGAAAGGATCCTCTCCTAGGGAAAAGATGGAAGAGAGGAAAACACGCACTCTGCCATGAGAAATCCATTACCATTCTGAGAACACAAATAATCCATGTTTAAAATTTTCCTTCAACTTCAACGAGCAGTCGTTTTGCCATGACAATTGAGCCCCAAAAGGAAAAGTAGTCATTCTTTTTTGCTTCCTTTGGATGCATGCTCGTGTATTTCACATTTTAACTCAAAATATTACATTGCATTTGGCAATAGTTTAATTCTTAGACTCTATTTTGCAGATATATAAGCATAACCATGATCTCAAGGTAATTTTATGATGACAACTATGCTTCTTGTTATTACTTCCATCCAATTTCATTCTTCAATGTCTCTGAACTTTTAAGCAACCTTTTTTCTCAATTAATTTTTAAACATTTGAATAACTCACGATTTAAACTAAATTTGTAACTAATTTCTATGATCTATCAAATTTTCCTTTTATCTCCAATGTCTCTGCTTAATATTTTCTCCAATTTCAGGGGAAAAAAAGGATGGGAATGGAGACTGGAAGTTATCTTCTATGAAGACTATCATCAAGCTTCAGCAAGCAAGTTAATGATGATGACAAGATTGGAAGTCTATAGGCGAAGCATAAATTATCCAACAGAAGCTTAGAGTTTGATTGAAGCAACTATAATCTTGTTAGAAGCAGTAAGCATGTCTAATAGAGGCCATTGCAGTTACAATTAATAGGATTCCAGGGATACCAATAAAGATATCACATCAGAATTCAAAGTTAAACATGCTTCACTAGATATAGCAAATTAAAATTTGTATCAGTTTAAAAAAGCAGCATTGATCAGAGGAATCAGAATATACCATAAAGATGGTTAAATACTACTTTTGTTGCCCCAGTAGCATTGATGCAATCCAAAAGAGCCGAAAGAGTACTTTGGGTCTTAATCAGCACAAGTTCAGCCCCAAGAGACCTCAAGGACTGCTCCAAATGAGCAAGAGATTGCTTCAGCCACCATCGTGAAACTCGACCTGGGTAGAACTGCCCTTCCTCTTTAGGGCACCATATAAAGACAGGAAAGACACTACCATTCCTTGCAGCAGCAGCTAAAGCAGGATTGTCATCAATCCTGAGATCCCTCCGAAACCAGAGTATCGTTTTACTGCTACTCATGTTGAACTAACAAGATCTTTCAGATAAGACTAAAATGTTTGAATTCAAAAGGATATGAATAATCTCTATGTCTTTCCTTCAATCCAATACATGAACATCAAAAAAGGTGTAATTTGCACAAACTCCTCCAAGTTGGTTTTATGCTAAAAAGAAACCCAAACTTGAAACAAACTCAGATTTGCTGAGCACTTATATCTCAATAGCAACTCTTGAACCCTAAACTGAGAAATACTAGGTTTTGGCTATCAAAGTCAAAATTACCTGTTGCTGCTATAGCCACAACAAACAAACTACACGGCTGTTTGCAACTTCTATCCTGCTCTTATGTATCCAGGATATCCAACCGAATCTTGCTTCAATTAGGCCTTCCCCACATGTCTCACCAATCCACAACTCCACCAATCAAACACCAGAACCTCTACAAAATATCTTCTACTCCAAGAAGTTGATGCAGACCGCCACCAGAACTAGTAGAATAGACAAGCGAAAACTCCACAGAAGGAGCAATAGCCTTGTTGACAACAACCTCTTCAAATCTAAGAGCACCGTTCTTGATCTTTCCTACAATCTATACACAGTGGAAGATCAGATTTTGCATGAGTAAAGAAAACAGATCCTAGACACCAGAAAGAGAAATCAGTGATTCCTTAATAATTCATATTAAAGAATGTTATCCACAAACAAGGACAACTAAATCTCAAAATAAATAAATAAAAGATTAACCGGACCTAGGTTTTATACAAAGTTAATTGCTGAACTACTTTACTCCATGTAGCTAGTTGCTAAAAACTCAGCAAAAACAGACAAAAAAATATAAAGGGTTTGGTAACAATTATTATTGATGATATTTCTTCATTACTTACAGTACATTGTACAGTGACATTCCTTTGAACAAATGGCACTGGCAATGTCGTTATGCGAAGAGAGTGGCTTGTGGATCCTTATTTGTTTCAAGATCACGTGGGCTCGTATAATATTGATAGTGGTGGGAGACATATCTTGTCTGCTTTGTGGATCCACTGTAGCTTCTCAAGATAAGGTCTTTCTCTCTGTCTCATTCAATTAACACACACCCAGACACCCTCTCTCTCTCTTTCAAGGCTGTTGAGTAACTCTTCGGCCAATAACAGTTTCGTCTTCTCAACACCAGCAAAGGCGCTTTATTATAACTGTTAACTGAAGCATATGCATTGAACATGTTGGGAGTAACTTGCGGCTTCCCAAGTTTGTAACTGGAATTCTGGTGATTTCATTTATTCTATTTAGAAAGATTTTTGCCTTTTTGTAAGCCTTGTAATTTGCTTCGGTCTTGCTCTAGGAAAAACAGCTTTTGGTTGAACAGGACCACAAAGTGTGGACCTCGATTGGGACATGGGGAAGGGCGACAACGACAGAAGGGCTTAAAGACCCAGCACGTTGAACAAATGAATTCGTAGAAGTTTTTAAGTTATTAAGCATTTGGTCCCATTTTCCTATCTTCTCGAAGACATTGATGAAATTAGACTTTTAACCATTATCTGGCATGATCATATGCAGTTGAAACCTAAAATCTCCACCTAAAAACCATCGCTCCCGTCACCATGAGTCCATGACATAAAGTAAAATTTGCTTATTTTGCATAACTAATTGCCTACAACAGTTGCATTTACTGTCTACATGTGATATGAATGTTATCCCCATTGTAGCACTGCTGAGAAGTCAAAAGTGACCAAATTCATCCTAGCATGCTAGCTCCTTTATCACGAGGCTTGCAGAAGATTTGATTTTCCACCGTGACCAAGCGACTTTCGCCCATCCTTGTGGACTTTCAAGGCATTACCAGAACGGGAGCCAATAAAGAAACAACCTCCCCCTTGTTTGGTAGACTAGTTCTTTTCAACTATCAGAACTCCAAGATAAAACAAAAGCATTAGCAAACAAATGCCAAAGGTGGGTTCAATCAAAACCAAAAAAACCTGGGCCCGCGTTGCTGATTGATTTGATTCAGTGATCGTGACTATAGAAATTATTTGTACGTTGACAGCCCTATACGACTACAAAAATTATCAGAAAAGGTTACGATGAAAAGGAGGACAAGTGATTGAAAAACCATTTCATTAATAAGAGTCAAGTATCCATAATCACACCCATTTTCACCTGAGAAGCATCATGGCAATGAGGAGCCCAAAGTCCCAACATACCTCAGATGTTTGAGGCCCGAGCCCCTAATCAGCCTTCCCAAGGTGTTATTTAACATTCACGAATTCACGACATATGTACTGAGAGAGACAGATAACCGCACTTAATTCAGCAACTAATTGAAGCAGGAAACAATCCTAAAAGCAACTCCGGGGAGTTTCCTAAGCATGTGAAACCCATGAATGGAGTGAATGCTTAACGTGCACGCTCCCTGATCACCTCAAGATCCATCTCAGTGGGGTCAGTTGCCTGGATTTCATAATGAATGCCCTCCAGTTCCCTCCTGAACCTGTCCTTGGATGTTGCATAAAGCATCTTGGAACGGATCCTTGAAACAGAAGGAGACCTGCAGAGGAACATAAAGTCAGACATGTATACCAAAAAACGGAGATGACAAATAGAAAAATGGGCACCAGTTAATTCACTCGTGTTTTGTCTAACAATTCCACACAAAATTTAACTGTCAACAGCAAGAAATGAAAACCAATTTCATAATTTTCCCATCCCTGCTTTGCACACTCAACCAATTTTAAGTTTATGAACCTTGATGAGGAAGCAAAGCACATATCCTTGACTCAATATTGCATTACATAAGCAAGGAATGCGCTGCACAGGTCCACGGATGAAGCACCTTGTAATCACTCATAACATTCTTTGCTTACCCGAGCATAGAAGCCACCACAAAACCAACTCAACTCCAAAGTTGAATTTTATTTAAATATATTACAGCTTTTATTAATATAAACTCCCTCTTTCTCAATGCCAGAAGGAATGGAAAAAATAATTAAGCTGGCAGATTAGCTTGCCTTCTAGAAAACAAAGGCAAAATTGCAAGAATCCAGTAGATGGTAAAAAACAAAAGAAAAATCCAAGGCATCCAAGTTTTCTAAACGTAAAAAGAAACAGGAAAATCAAATCCAAAGATAATAATCAAATTTTGTGAACAGCAACTGCATAGAAGGAAATCTGACTTGGGGTGAACAAGAAACTAACATCCAAAGTAAAACCGATGATTTGATTTTTGATGGAACCTGAGGACAAAATGTAATCTCATAAGAAGAAGTATTTTTAAATTCTCAAACACAAAAGCAGCATTGCAAGCATGACATCCATGAATTCAACCACCACCAATATTTGTTCCCCTCTCCATATCTTTGCATTGAGAACAGCGAGTGCAAGTCAAAGGTTTGTACATTCTCCATGCATCATCATCATTTGTATTTCTAGCAAACCTAACACAATCTACATTAACCCGAGTGAGGAACATAGTTCTAAGAAAGTCCCAACAGAATTCAAAACCTTAGGCTCCCAGTATTAACAAAACATAAATGATCAAATTTCAACCAAAAGATCATTGGCAAACAACAAAGCAATGGAGCTATACCTATATGGAAAGGTATCAAACAATTGTATCAACCATAAACACCTCCATTTTCAATCAAATTGCACTACACAATGGGCAAGCACTATGGTGTTGAAGTTTCAGAAGCCAAGCAGAAAGAGAGAGAAAGAGGAGGAAAGAATGAATGAGGTTTTTGTAAACTTATAATTTAGATCAGATTCAGTAAGTTACAATGCAAATGTGGCACAAAATTTTGACAGAATTGAATTATTTTGCAATTGAAAAAGATACTGACCATGCAATGAAAAAAATCTTGCTCTTCTGGCAGTTCTCAGAAGTCACAAAATCAAAGTCATAAACTGCATATCGGCAATCATTCTCAGGCATTGAGGCGGTGAAATCATCATAGCTCTCAGCTGGACCACCAGTCTTTTCCACTACAACCTCATTTTTCTTCTCATCAATCTTAAAGATCACATATCGGAACACCTTCTTCCTCTGCAGCTCCATGTACATGCTTTTGCTGTGTTCAGCCACTCCCATGCCAGATGATGCATTTGCCTAAAAACCGGAAACAAATGTTTGATGTTTAATGCTTACTCCAACAAAAATTGACTAGTGTTAACTTTTTATTTTAAAAACCACTACATTTTTGGCAAAGCAGAACAAACTGCCATCAATGAACCCTAAATAACAGGTACACGATGCAAAAGTACCTGATACAACATGGAAACTTTCACAAAATTTAACAATGTTATAATACAATATTTTCCAACACAATCATTAATTCTTAACTCCATGACTATCCACAGGTGCCATAAGAAAATTGAGGCTAAACAAACCAATCCAACATAATTTAAAAGCCTAATCCAGTAGCAAAAAAACCAATCCAACATAATTCAAAAGCCTAATCCTGGTTCCAGTTCCAGGGCCCATTTATTTACAGGAAGATGCAGTTCTAGCATTACAATTGGAGACCAAGATGCACTAAAAAAGGACCAAAAAGACAAACTTTTACTTCAACTTAGCTTGGATAGACCTAGAAAGACACCATTATGAGTACAAAATCAAAATCCTATTTTCCTTCAAGCTGTGTTCTTGAGATTAACTTCACTTCAACTAAGCTCAATTGGATTGCTGCAAAGTACCAACCTTCACTTAACACTCACATCACATTTTAATTAATGAAATGGTAACAGAAATCTAATCTTATAATCCATTTTTTCAAGAACCCAAAAAGGAAAAAAAATTGAAACAACTACAATTAAAAAGCTAAGATCTAGCTAACCACGAAAGATTCAGTCTTACACACACAGACACAAGAAAATAAATAAATTACAACAAAATTAGAAGCTACCCATATAATAAAATCCTTAACTTTGTCTAAGTGTCAACATGGGAAAAAAGAAGAAGATCTTTTTAAGCTAAACCAAAGAGAATAAAAAGAACCCAAACTAAATTAGATCTAAGAGAATCCAAAGGAAACAAAAAACAGAGACTTACTCTTCTAAAAGCCATGGCTGCTTCAAATCAAGAAATAAAATGGGTAGTTTTGGAGAGAAAGGGGCAAAGAGAGAGTTCTTAAGGAGAGAAAATAAGGAGAAAAAGCAGCCACCAGAAAGAAGAAAACCTTTGAAACTATTTTGAATACTTAACAAAAGGAATTTTATTTTTCTTTCTGAGAAAAATAAAATGGAAAAAAAAAAAGGGAAAATGAAAAAGATCCGTGTCTTAAGAGGAAAGCGTAGAGGCGCGTCGTGTTCGATTCTTTTCAATGACGGCCATCATCATCCTCTGTTGCTGACATGGCTATTTTTTATTGGTCCATTTTCGATTGCAGTTAAAAAAGTTTATTTTTTATAATTTTTTTAATGATTATTTTTTTTTTAAGAACATCAATTTTTTTTGGTGTAAAATGTGACCTGATAAATAGATTTTATTATTGTTGAATTTATAATATTTTTATTTGAAATTCTTAAGTGTGATCTTTTCGTCAGGTCGAATGTTACATAAACAAAAAAGAAAATTGATGCTTAATTTTAATACCACAATTAAAATTTAATCACCAAGACCAAGACCATTTCACCCAAAAGGAGATCACTAAAATTTGTCTTGATAAAGCAAAGCAAAGACCCACAGCCCATGCATCAAGACATGTCCTTGTCCATGTCACCTATATTATTCGATGTTTAAAGTTATAAAGGAAAAACTAACTACAAATCTTTGTCCGTGCCATTGTATTATCTTTATATTACGAGTTGACACTTTCGATTTAAAATATATATTTATTAGATAAAATAAAATTTGTGTTTATAATTTTAAAATTTTTTCTTTCACTTATATAAGTGAGGGATGCATTTTGATTCGAATCTAAATTAAATAATTTTTTATAAACTTTGTCATAAATTTATATTTTTAATTTTAAAAATCAATATTTAATTTTAAAAAATCATGACTTGAATGAAAAATTTATAACGTGAACTGAAATTATACTCAATTATGATTATGAAAATAATGGATTTTTAATTATAGTTTTTAGCATCATAACAAGGAAGGGAAAAAGGTTCTCGATATTGAATTGGAAAAGCCAACAACAACAATTGTCAAAAATAAAAATCCACTTTCCTTTAGCAAAAAGAAAGAGGCTTAAAGAAATGGATCCAAAGTGTCCAGGCCCAAAACCAAAAATGGCTTTAATTGGGCCAAGTGGCCCAATTAAACGGAGTTTAATTCGTTTAGAACAAAGTTTAAAATTTTCTGCCAAAGCCGAACAGAGCCGAGTTGTTCTGTGCCCTAGCGCGCTTTTCACCATAGAACCCGGCGAGTGTTTTTTTATCAAAATTCCAAATAGATTGGATTCAAATCCCGCGAGAACATGGACTCCCGACGCTAATTGTCGAACAGAAAGTTGTATTCTTTTTACGAAAAATGTCGTTAGGGCAGAGAGGTTCGGCGAATCCAGCGGCCATGCTTGCTGCTCTCATGACCAAAAGAGATAAGCTTCAAGACGACCTTCGCAACATCGAAAAGCAGGTACTTTTTTTTTTTTCCCTTTTTTAAACCTCGGTGAAGTTTACCTTTTTTTTTTTTTGTATGTAATGGTAAAGAAGTAACAACCTTGAGGAATCACCGTTAAGTTGGTCAATTTAATTGATATTCTTGTTGTAGGTTTACGAGTTAGAGACTAATTATTTACAAGATTCGAGCCATTGCGGGCATGTTTTGAAAGGATTCGAAGGCTTTCTTTCTTCATCCAAGAACACAGCAAAGTAAGTTTTTTTTTACCCTATTTTGTTTTTTTTTTACTGCTGGTAATTTGATGTCTAATTTTGTTTTAAGTATTGAATTGTTAGTTTGCACTTTTTAAATATCTGGCTGTATGCACGTAACTATCTTTATGAATCAGAACTTTTTAGAAGAAATTTTGGGTTTGATAGCAAATTAGTGACAAATTGTTACTTAAGCTCTGGTTAGTATGTCAGGGGATAGAACGAACAAATCAAGTTATGACACATCATTAAAATTTGCCATGTCAGCATCTGTCACAATGGTTTTTCAGATTAATGAAAACTGTGGATCTGTTTATGTTGATGTAAAAATTTTAGTCAAGTGTCTATATTGTAATTATTTGTGAACGAATAAATGGTGTAGGAGGAAGGGTTTATATAGTATTTCTCTGAATTATTGGATTCTAAGTAGCACACAAGTGGCAATCACACCATACATTTTGTATTTAAGTACCGCTGGTAATTACGTTAAGTATTTCATGTTTGTTTTTTTGTGACAGAAAATTCATGTAAATTTGTTTTGTAGCTTAAAGAGGTATAGGAAGTTTCAGCCAGAAGATAGACTGTTCTCATTGTCATCAGTCACTTCGCCAGCGGTATGTGATAGTATAAGCTTCAGTATATACGCATAACTGAATTTTACCACTTTGTAGCATGTTCTTTTTCTTCCTGTTTATTCTTTCTCACGGATAGGAGTGACACTTGACGTGTATTCAGCTAGATGGTTAGAGTTAATAAACATGGCGAGCATTTAATTAGGCTTAATGTCTCTGTGATCTTGTTTATTGGAATTCAGGTTTCAAATAAGTTTCCCAACAGATTAGATCTCTGAGGAATATTTAGCTACTACTATATGTATTGAGCTTAGAAAGGCTAGCACACTTTAGCTTGACATTTAATATGCTACTTTTTTAAACTGTCATTCTTACATAGAATAAGCTATTTGAGCTAAAGTGAGTTGACAGGCAGTACTTGGTCTGGTTACCTTACTGAATGGCATCTTCTGGGCCATCCCCATATTAATATGTGATGATATCAAGTGGTTGCCTGTAGGGTCATAAGGAGAACTTGTGGCCTATTTATAATAGCAAACATGCTTGCTGAGAGGGTAAGCTGAAATTCTTTATTAGGTTTCCTTCAGTTCTTGACTTGATTAACCTAGAAGCATTAAGGAGTTTTTTCAATAATATACCTTTTTAGGAATGATAGGGTTTACTTTATTTCTGCGTCTATCGAATTTTGGGAATCTATGATCATATTTTGAATGAGAGCATTGAACTGAAGCTGACAGAATTTAATATCAGTACTGGTGATGCTCACCTTCAGGTCTACTTGTTGCATATCTTTTTGAAGAGAATTTAGGTTGCATGTTGTCTTAAAATAAGCCATTATTTACATGAGTTGGTGAGTGGAATTGTCATTGTTTATAATAATACTAATAAGTTGTTATCTTTAGTGTTATTTGACTATTTCTTTAGTCTCACCATGTTTGTGCAATTGTGCTGCACATTCCATTTGTTTTAGCAGAAATCAATAGTGCAAAAAGGTCATGACAAGCCTGTGTCTCAAAAGTACATGTAATTGAGATAGTTATTCAGATTTAACAAGACTGGTTTGTTCACTTTGCTTCTTTATGTTCAGGCTGAAGAACTTGGAGTTCGACAAGATGGTAAACTTTGTTCATTATTTTACTAATGTTTTCCCCCATAAAAGCTATTTTTGACATCCTATGATTTTTCATCCTCTCTGTTGCAGATGGAAGATCTGATTTTGGTCCAGGTCGGTCTAAGGGTGGAGGCTTAGCTGCCAATGGCCAGTGAGTGTGCTAAGAATCGTTATTAGTTTAGTTTTTTAAGCATTTTAATTTTGAAGAAAAACGAGGAAATAAAGCATCAGGGTCCAGATTGAGTTGGCTTTACTCTATCAACTGAAACTTTTACACATCAGTTCATAACATAGATCTATTACTTATTTAATTTATAGAGGGAAACCGAAGAAGGGAAGAACTGCCTCAGCAGCAAGAGATGGCAAGAGAATCAGGCCATCAAGTGAACCAGATTTTGATGATGAAGATGATCCTGATATGAGCTTGAGATAACTTAATAAGAACTTGTCATATAACTTTAGATGCAAGTCTATTCTGTAATAATATAGGGGAATTCTTGATATTTAGTCTAGGTAGTCCAGCATTTAGGTGATGCTGAAAGCATCCTTTAGGATGGCTATATTGCATGTGTTAGAATGTAGCGAATCCAGAGGTGTCATGTATAATGTATGGTATAACTTCCCTCCTTTCTGTATCTATTGATTGTTTCCATTGTATTATGTTCTTTACATTGACATTGCTTAGAGTTATGTAAACTCTGAAAAAAAAATCCAGTTAAGCTTCCAAGTACAACATAGTTCTTTGCAATTTTGTACCCATCATCTGGTCGGGCTTGGAAATATTGGAGTTGAGGAGGCTTGGCTGGTTCAGGCTGTTGTTTAAGCTGATAGCACAATGCTTTACAGCTTCAGTGAAAGCCTAGTTTCTTCCCTGTATTAATTGATAGGTCTTTGGCAGCGGGGATATAAAGCAAAACACAAAACAAATTCGAAACACACTTGTAGGAATTTACCTCGCAAATCAATTCTAGGTTTGGGGACAAAAGTTGGGGTTGGAAATGGGTAGTTTCTAGGCCAGCCCACTATCCACTTCTGGGGTTAATTAAGCTACTGGACTGGCAGGGCCATAATCTTCTGCATTTGTCTAATTTTTCATGGATTCCATAATCTCATATGAATATCTTGGTGTAAAAAGAACATTGATACATCAAAAATAAGTTGGAGGAATGAAGATAATCAATTGCTAACTCATCTTTGTTTTGTTTACAACTCTTTGCACCAAGCCCAACCCCGGGCGATGTAGCTTAAACTTGAAAAGAAAGGGGAAATGTAAAGGTCTACGAAAGGCTGCAACACAATTCCCAGTCCTGGTACCATGCAATGCCTAGAGCGAAGAGAATTCGAAGGAAACAGAAACGTAGTTTGACTGTTTTCCCTATTCTTTAATGGAGTATTTATTGGGAAACATGGTGGAGTAAATACGAAATCGTTTCAGACCCAAGCTAGCAAACGAACCATAGGATCCTCTTTGACCAATTCCAACATAAATCAAAATTTCAGCACGTTTAAATTCTCTTAAAATCAACATGACGAAAGATAGAAAAGCAAGCTTTGAACTTTAGATTGCCAGAACTGTCCGGTGAATCTGCTAAGTTGATGCTGTATACTAGGGAACGTAAATTTCAAGTTCTTTTGTTAGTTTTATTTATCAACGAATTGTGGAAAAAAGAAAACATTGGTAATGGTATATCACCATGGGGCAACACACCAAAAGCAGGAGGGAAGTTGCTGTGTATTAAGTACGGTCAGTTTACGGCACCAATTTGATATGCAAACATCAGATTACGGGAAAAAAGGCTGCAGCCAGTTTGACACGATAACAACTGGCTTGGCGGTCGCTCACACGTTTCTAGATTGAAAATTTCTTGGAGAAGAAATGAAGCACAACACCTTTTTGAATCAAAGAGAGAATCTATGCTCATCATATTGACCTTATCCCTCGTGTGCTTTGATTCAGAATCCTCATTCAATGAAAAATCTACATCTTCAAGTTGAAATTTTCAACTATATCAAGCTTTTAATTATTTAGTTTTCGGGGTTTTATGTTCAGATCTTCTTAAGCCAAGTTTATGCATAAGAGACGAGACTAGTCCGAGAGCATCAGCTAGCAAAGCACCGGAGAAGGAGGGTTAACAGTACAGTCTCATATCAATGGAAACGTCTTCACTAGGATCTGCAAACGGGTTTTCTCCCTTTGCATGTAATTTTCATGATAAAAAGAAGAAATCGACATGAACTTTTCATTGTCCTATCGAGTTAAACTTCTATGTAATTTAAATGATTAATTATTGTTACAGTATTGCTGACTAATACTGCAATGTCTAGCTAGTCTTGTCTCCTTTCTCAACTTGATGGAAAGTAGCTAAACACCTTTTCACTTTGAAACGTATCATGAAACAAGTGCCTTAATAATCTCTTGGCAGCCATGGATGAACAGTTGGTATAAGCCTTTAAAAGGTCGCCATAATAATATTCATTAAAAAATATAAAGGTAGCATGATTATATATATTTTTTAAGCAATTATGATCGAAAAGTTGTCAAAGCCATCATCCTTAATGATGAATCCATCATCATTGGACGATTTTACAAATGAAGATATTGTGAAGCTTGGTAAAACAATGATATGAGGTAAGACCAAAGCAAGGGTAAGCACTCGTGAGTTGACTAATTCTACATGGTTTAGTTAAAGATACATAGAAATACATACATAGGTACCAATGTTACATGGTACATAGATATATGTTGTCAATTCTTCACACTGTCAAAATAAAGTATTGGATGTCTTCTAACCTAATTTTGTTTTTGCTGCAGATAGTTGGTCTATGACATCCCAAGCAAAACAAATCCATATTAGATCTGTTTTTGGCTAGCTACAACATTAACATCAACTCTTGTTGACAGTAATGTTTTACTAGTTCATCCATTAATTTATTAATTTTTTTAAAAGTAGGTTGAATTTTATAATTTTTCTCTTGATATTTTAAATTATCAATTTATGAGATATAATTCTTTAAAATTTTTGGAAAATGTTATTGTGAATTCAACACTTAATTTAATTGTATTGAAAAAATCATTTTTAATCAATAAACTATGAGAATTCACCCATTTTGAAACAATAAAAGCAAATAAAAGCTTTTCTAATCTAATTTTTTGAACCACGAGCATTATGTCAATAAAAAACAATATTCGCCTTGATTCAAATTTAATGAACCCTTTAAGTAGACAAATTTCATTTTGATTTCTAAACTGTGATTCTATGTTCAACACACACACACACGTGTATATATATATATATATATATACCCTTAACATATGTACATATGATTATGCATTATAAAAAGAATTACATATATATGATTTCATTTTGCAGCTAGCATTTGAATATTTTGAATTACTAGTTAATTAGGTTTCTTATTTCTTCAAATTTGTTTTTCAGCTACCCATCGATTGGTACAAATGGAAATACAATCATGAGTTAGTCGTGCTAAAATTCATATGTTTCCCTCTCTTAAAATAATCTATGTATATATATATATATATATATATATATATATATGTATATTTCGTGACAAACTATGTTTAAATATAGAATCATGAAATCATTTTTAATGTTCCATAAAATAAGAATCGTGCTTTCAACAAAAGGAAACGAACAAAAAAAGAATATTCTTTATGAGCTTGGAAACAAGGTTTTGATATTCTAAATAGATCCATGTATGTGTAATCCAATATTAATTCTATACATATCTACATGTGTTTTTCTTTGTCGGTATAATAAAATTGTATATTTCAATATTCTTCCTAATTAAAAAATATACTACAGTATAGCCACCATATTTTGACTATGACCCAAAAAAGCAAGCTCTCTGTCCTTTGCTCGCACTCCAATTTAATGAAAAATATTCAAAGAAATTGACTAAGGTCTCAAATGTACACATCTCAAATGCTCATCATGTCATCCTTGAGAAAGTCTGCCCGGATAATTTAGAAAAGAAGACAAAAATTGAAAAAATAAAATAAAATAAAATAAAAATGAAAAGGAAAGGAAGGGAAACCTCCCTAGTCCAAGGCCAACTAGGCTCATGTGACCTCAGTGAAGACTCCAACTGATCTACTTGCATTTGTTTTTCAACTGGCAATGGTGGTGGGGGAAGCCCAGCTTGTTCGAAGTACATAGCATTTCAAGAATGTTGTACACTAAGTTTTTCAACTGTAAATGCCTTTTTTAACCATGTCAAAACTGAAGAACCAATAATGGCATCCCCATGCTTTCTTAGCAGCCATTAGCTAGAGAAAATGTTGCAATCATCCCCTCCCCCATTCCTGATTGGGGACACGTGCATCTTCTCAAAATATATTCATGGTCAAAAACATTGGTTAAAAAGGAATTACCCAAACAATTAAGTTCATTTATTTTTGTTGGGAAAATGACCTCAACTTCTCAACTCGTTCATTATTTTTCGTCTGAACCCGTTGCTTTGTTTTGTCAAAACTATAATATTGAATCAATAAAACATTGAACCAATTTGCCTGCCACTAGACGGCATATTTATATGGTGGAGACAAATGTTTAAACTTTAAAGAAAAAAAATATATACATTCAACCATGTTTGAAATTGAGGGTAAAGAACGAGATCTTCAGGTATTTGTGTGGTAACTGGGTTTCTCTGGCAGAATAAAAAAATTAGATGGAAGTCTTCAATGTGAGCTAGTCTCTTTGATTGTGTCAAATTTGACAAAGGAAATAAATAACAACAGAGTAATTTACTGGGATTTATTTAAAATATCTTAACAAGATTAAGATAAAAGTTTTTACGTGTCAAATTAAATGGAGTAAGTACGTAATAACAACATCATTTACATTGGTTTGTCTAATGTTGTTACATGCAAAACAACCAAATAAAATTGATTTTTTTTAAGTTATAATAATAAAAAAAAAAAGCATCAGGCAGTACTTTGTGCATTAAAAGAAGTTTCAAAGAGAAAGGAGAAATGAAATGAAATGCCTTTTTTAATCTTACACTGCCCAAACAAAGGTAGCATTTCAAAACTAAGGAGTAAAAATCAAACCAAAAGGCCAAAAAAAGCAGAAAAGAGAAAATATTGTTCAAAGTCTTGTGGGATTTGACTTTGCACATGCTTTACACGAAAGGATGTTGACAAAGGCTGTTCAGTTTAATATATTTTAGTAATAGTGTGTGACCCACTAATCATTTAATGACCGTAAGTGCCTCTTTTCTTGACTAGAGCTCTCTTCCCCCTTCCTTTGACGATGACAGAATCAGTCAACAAACCTGAACCTCCCGTCGTGCTTGATCCTAATTCATTCACCCGAATTGAACCGCCAAAGCCACAGTACGTTCCTCTTTGTCGTTCTTCAATTGCTTAATTAATTCGACTATCCATCTAACCCACGCAACTGCAAATTACGCTTTTATCTCAACGTTTTGAGTAAAATCTAGAACATCGTTTGTGCTTTAACTTAACAGCTATGAATTTAAAATTTTATATAAAAAATCATTATATAATATTATAAATTTATATAATTTAAATTTTATATATAATAATAAAAAATAATAATCGTATGTCACCCGGTCACCATCTTGACTTCATTATTAATTCTAAATAAAAATATAAAATTCACTTTATCACAAAAGGTGGTAATATATCAATCTCATACTAAGATCATAATATATCATGTGATATTATTATATCACAGGAAGATTGAAAAAAATTATAAAAAAATGAAAAGCTATAGAATAAGTTAACAGGTAAATTAAAAAAATGATGTTATATTTATTTATTCCCTTATCTAATAAATAAAAGAAAAGAATATTCATCTTTTTAAAATTTATATATATATGTATTGTGATTAGCCACTTAAACATATAATATATATATATATACACACTTGATTTTATTTTTAGTACGAGAAGTGCCCGACACGAACAAATGGCTGGGGGTACGAAAGTTATGTTACTTACGTGTATCTCGAAGAAATTAATAAATTAATTATTTATTTTTAAAATTATTTAAAATTTTTTATATCAAATGTATATGTATGTATGCATATATATATATATATATATATATCAGAGATCAAACCTGGCCCAGAAAGCTGTATTTTCTGCTTTCATAATTGCTTCCTAATTGTCATTTTGTTGAAATCATCTCGATCGGATGTGTAACTTGCCTTGTCTTTCTTAAAGATTTATTATTGTTTAATGATGTGTGGGCATTGATTATTTCGATAGTCTTTTACCTTTTGCAGCGTTCTTGCATGAACTCAGTGGAGGAATTCAAACCTACTGAATGGCTGAGATGGCATGGTGTGTCTGCATTCTCTATCAGAGTGGAACAAAAATGGCAAAACTAATACGATCAGTGATATATTATAATATGAATTTATAAATCTCGTGATGTACTCAAAACATAATGTATTATTTCATGGATTAATGGGTTTTATGTAGCTCATGACGTAGAATCTTATCATAAATTATTACAATGCAACTTATGATTCTTCTCAATGAAATAATAAATAAATAAATAAATGTGTATGTGTAAATGTTTTTGTTTAATTTTGATGTAACTGAAGAACAACATAAATATTATATTTTATAAAATAAATTAAAAAATAACTTATAACAAACTTGAAAGGAATAATCCGTTATCATCTACTACGAAATCTAAAAATGTATATGATAAGATAAATTTCGTTGCTTGCAACCTATGAGGGTAAAAGAATTAGACATTGTAATGAATTTATTCAGTCAATATTGATCATCAATGAAGAAATATGATCAATTATAACAAATTTCATCCAATATAAAAGTCTTGTTTTTTATAATATTTTTAAATATGAATTCTGAGTGTTTATGTAAGTTTTAAATAAAGGTATTTTGTTTTAAATTATAATTAGTTTAATTTCTAAGAATTAGAATCTTATTTAAATATAATAATGTGAGGTAATTGGGTCAATAAATTAAATGTAACTTCCTGTCAAAGTTTTTTAGGTAGAAAATGGCACCCTTTGAAAGAAGGGCAATCTGTTATATCTGTTGCCCGTTCTTGAAATTTCTTGCCTAATTAATTTGGCTGCTGGGGTGGACTATTCTCTCGAGTCCTCAGCCAGGGTTGGACCGTATGATAGTTTTAAGTATTAGCATGGCAACACCTAAGCATCTAATTTATTGATTAGTGTATGATTTTTAATTTAAATAATAAAATTTAAATTCTCCTTGTCTCAATTATATGAAAAAAAAAACATGAAAACATAATTGTATGTAAATTTCAAACAAAATTCTTTTATTCACTAATTAATGTTGACCATATTCTCTTTTATACCTCATAATAAGTAAAAAAAGAGAGTAAAAATTAGTTATTATTTTCAATCAAATATAACAAACCTTATCAAATTGAAACGATAAGGTAAAATCAAGTAATTAGTTAGCAACCTTCGAAAATTAGACTGAGCGCCTCAAACTGAAATATCCTAGTTGAAAAGATAAATATCCCAGCTAATAAAACAACCCATCAAATTGGACTTAATTAGTACACATAATAAATGATATGACAACATTGCAATGCAAGAAAAAGAATTACACTTCAAAAATGGGTTCCAATTTTTTGTACGTCTCTTGCTTTACAGCATGGCTTTACTTTTTTTTTTTTTTCTAGTAAAGACTATTTGAAGATCTTATAAAAAAAATAAAAAACAATTTAACATCAAAATTATACTTAAACAACACCCAAAACATAAAACTAGTAACACTTAAAATAGGGTATAAAAAGTCATCAACATCAAATAAATACCAACAACATCGACAGGATATCCAAGATAACAGAACAATAAAAACAATTAAAAATCAATAACAATACCAAGGAAACAAATAGCATGAGCAAGACACACCGAAACTTAAAAATTTATGAATGAAATTTAATATCCACCAAACATTTTGTACTAAAAGTTGATTTTGTGTGAAACACTTAAATCAAAGAGATATTTTATGTATTTTTTTTTCTAAAAGCAACTCCATTTAATGGTTTGAAATAATTAATTATTCAAAGCAGTACATTGTACGGAAGAACCAAATAAATCATTAATGCCAATAAATATTTTATACATTAATTTCAAGATTTTGATTTCAGTATTCAAAAGTTATCACCTTATTTCAGCGAAACTATTTTGTCATGTGAAAACTTTTCCCTTTTAAAAGATAAATTTGCAGATTTGGTTCATAGAACTGAACGCTTCAAACCCACGTGTGTTTACAAAGGGTTTGTCGTTTTGGCTCTGGCAAAACTGTTTTTCTTTGACCAACTTGACCCCCAGCAGAATAATAAATTAGAATATATATATATATATATGTATATATAAAAAAGGCAGTAACATTGGCACCTGAAGGAAAATCCAACAATGAGATGTCAGCGTCGAAGCTTTTGCTTTAACTTTTGGCTGCTTCAATATTCTGGTTTAAACGTCATTTGCTCACGTCTACTTTAATTAATTGGATTATCTGATTAATGCTCTTATTCTTCTACCTTTATTCACCAATTCCAAGTACACGACAAATTCAGAAATCTATGGAGTAATTGTTCAACGTTTTGGTAATAAATAAATCCGCTTTTGGAGTGTTGCTGTGTGAGAGAGCAAATAGGAGAAGAAATCCTCTTTCCTGGAAATTGCCCCGAGCTTCAATTTGAATACAGATGCTTACCCTGTCTTAGACTTTTCAAGTATCTTGTGATATTATAAATAGCCCACCAGGGAGGCCGAGGAAGTCTTAAGCTGAGGGCTTCATTGGAGAGCGCAAGAAAGAGAGATCAGGGACAGAGACAGAGTTTGGGTGTCTGGGATCTCATCTTCAGAGTTCACAGTACAAGATTGTAAAAGCCTGTGTTAATTGAATTAATACAGAGAAAAAGAAGAAAAGATGGTGAGAGCTCCTTGCTGTGATAAGATGGGAATGAAAAAGGGTCCATGGACTCCTCAAGAAGATCAGATTTTAATCTCCTACGTTCAAAAATATGGCCATGCAAATTGGCGTGCCTTACCGAGGCAAGCTGGTACTTTCCGAAGTCTGCTCTCTGGGTTTCTTTTTCCGTTACATGATTAGGACATAAAGATCAAAACAAATTGCTAAAAACTAGTTTTCCTGTAATATTTTTCCTCCTGAAGCTCACAACTCATTATCATATTTATGGTTTATCTGATAATTTTTCTTCTTCAACTTGGTTTTTCTGTAGGTCTTTCAAGATGCGGGAAGAGTTGCAGATTGCGATGGATAAACTACTTAAGGCCTGATATTAAGAGGGGAAACTTCACTTCGGAAGAAGAGGAAACCATCATCAACCTGCATGAAATGTTAGGGAATAGGTATTTATTTAAAAACCCATTACTCAACTCGACGAATACGATTGTATTAGAAATTAAATGCTCCACATGGAAGACTCAACTGAGAGAGAGAGAGAGAGAAGTCTCTGAAATAAATTGGTCATTGGTCGGACAAGTTGTTTTCTCTTTCTGTGGGTTGGTTTTGCGTACCAAGCACTGCAAGTGGGCTGAAATATTCCTTTTCTGTTCAATTCTTTGTGAAGGAAAACTATGGAAAAGGATCCTTAATTTGTAGCATTGTGCAAGTCCGTTATTAATGCTGACAAGACTATCAATTGGAAAAGTCTCATGCGAATCTCTTACATAGATATTTTCTTGCAAAATTTCAGGTGGTCAGCAATTGCAGCAAGATTACCCGGAAGGACAGACAATGAGATAAAAAATGTGTGGCATACTCACTTGAAGAAGAGACTTAAACAATACCAGACCAAACCAGGCACCAAACAAAACACCAAGTCCAAACCCAAGATCAAATGTGAGTCGTCCGACAATATCGTCCCAATCCAATCAGAATTCGGAAACTCAAGTTCCAGCACAGGCAACGATATTCCCGCAAGAACTGAAACTCCAGGACAGACCCCGATGTCGCCTCAGCCGTCATCAAGTGAGATCTCCTCCATTACAAATGCCACCACTACCACAACTGATCGGGAAGTGAACAACACAGATGTCAAGGCTGAAAACATGGACTCCTGGGAATATTTCCCGGAAATTGATGAAAGTTTCTGGTCAGATGCAATGTCCTCCGATAATTCTAGTGCACCATTAACTTTCGAAGGAGTCTCTGATGAATTCCAATCTCAAGTTCCTTCAAGTTCAGTTGATGCCATGGAGACTGACTATGGATATGGTCAAAATCTTGATGATGCCATGGAGTTCTGGTACGACCTGTTCATTAAAGCTGGAGGTGAACAAGAGTTGATTACAGAATTCCATTGACTCTTTATTTGGACTATTACTGTTTCCTGTTTTTGACTAAGAGGGGATAAATACTTATCCAAGGTAGGGACAAACCTGTCCCAGGTCCAAAAGTTAGAATCATCTCATCGACCAAGAAACCAAAAGCAAGTCGTCTTGGGAAGAGTATCAATCAAATGGAAAAATAATCCCCTTGGAGACTTGGTGGTGAAGGGCCAAGCAGGAGAATAAAAGCAGAAAGAAAAAAGATTGACATAGAAACAGTTCTGTATAGCCGCACAAAGCAGGAATTTGGGATGGAGTAGAAGTAGATGCTTATATACTTCAAAATTTAGCAAGTTTGAAGCTCATTGAGCTGATCAAAATTATAACTAGATGATGATGTAACTTTTTGGTAATTTAATTATAGGTCATCTATATTTTTGTATTTACAAATCTTGGTTATATGCTTATAATAAAGTTGATCATTCATTGATGTACAATTGAATGTTTAAACTTATTTAATTTGGTCAAACTTTTTGATTTGCTATTTTTCTCACAAATCAAATCTTAAACAAGCTTCTTGATTAGTTCTTCCTGAGTCAACTTCCAGCAATTAGAGATGGTAATTAATGGTAAATCACTTTCATTATATATATATATATATATATATATCCGAAACCATTGATCATAACTTGATACTTGGTGGTTTTGTGAAGAAAATAAAAAAAACTGTGTTACCGTGGGAATTAATTATGTGCCCTCCTAGAGGAGACAAGTGCAGGGACATCGAGATTTTTTCTTCTCAATTTTCACATGTGCCCTCATTTTTCTCATCTTTTCACATGTAATCTCTTAAAGTTAAACAATAAAGTTTGATTTTCAGCTCCAATGTGTAATCACCAATATATAATGGTTGAAATTTATTTGTGAAGGTTCATCCCTTATGAGGAATATATATAGACATTGAATTTTCAAAAACCCATTAACTTAAAATTTTGGGTTCTCTTAGGTGCTTCGTGAAAGGTTTAAAAATTTCTCTTCCCTATATGGTAGCTGTACATTTCCATATTCATAACTAGTTATGGGGATAAAAAGAATGAATTTTAAGAAACAAAGAAGGGAACAAACACAAACAAAGCAATGTGATTCGGTTAAGGCCTTTACAAAAAGAAAGCGATGATTTGGATAAGACACTGATGGAAGAATTTTGCTCTTTGGAGAATAAGATAAGTTTCTGAGAATCCCACCCTATCCCAGAGTCCAAGTTAAAAGTAGTGCAGCAATAAAAAGAGCCCATTTTCATCGAAATTGCCACCTTCTTCCTCTTCATCATCCATAAAAGGTGGCAATTACCATATGATTTTGGCCCCATAGACGTTCAAGATATTCTGCAAAAGACTATATGCTTTCCATTTTTCTCTTTCCTAATACCATATGCTTTACTAATTAGGCTTTCACGTCTTTGCGATGAAGAAGCAAACCCACTTCAGAGATATTTGGAATAGACTACTAAATATAGTCAAGTCAAAGAAATAGAAAATTCTAATCATTTAAAAGTATTCATTGGACACCACGGTTTGCTCATCTGCCTCTTTCTCTATTGTACCGAAGTCATCCAGAAATTTCTGATTCTTTGCTAATGCCTGGTCTAGTTGTCCTTTGCTTAGTTATTTTTCTCGAGCTAGGAAGATGATGTCTGCCTCGATTTCCATTCTTTTTCCCTCACCCTTTCTTTTGTCATCTTCGTGGAATAAACAATCGCTTTCCCTTTAGACAGCACGATGTATAACCTTTCAGTGCTTACTCCAGGTTCAATGCAATTTCCTCACAATTTAGTTCTCACAAATAACGTGAGGGAAAAGGTTGTGGAGATTTAATTTATAATCTTGACGTCATCGGTAATCAAAAGGTAGCCATAGACTTCTTACTCGAGAAAAATGTGTATTGGCATCAACTTCCAAGCTTAATGGTTGTCAATATCGCATTGAGAGAGAAGATAGGACTGATTTGCATGGTGGAGATCGTACCACTCAAGAAACCTTTACACATTGACATCTTTAAAGTCGGTCCATGTTACTACATGTTGGGGGAACTAGGTCAAGTCTTGATACACAGGTGAAATATATAGTAAAAAAAAATCAAAAGAAAATTATAATTACCAGCGATTGCTGTACTTACGTATTAAGAAAAGAAAAGAAAAGAAACAATCTCTCCTGACGTTATCCTTTTGATTTTGTCAAAAGAGTATTGATGCAATGAACTTAAAAGATATTGGAAAATTTGGGCATCTTTCGTTCAAAACTGGTTTGTTCCATTAACTACATAGCTAGGTCCTAGGTGCCGGGATAGAAACTTTATGGGATGTTAAGGTCAAGGCTTGGCACACGGGTGGAGTGGTAAAAGGGTGAAAGAAAGAAGGAAAGAAAATTTTATGATATCTTGTTGTATGTATTACCTACGAAAAGAAAATATCTTGACATTGGGTTTCTGATTTTGTCAAAAGAGTTATGTAATGAACTGAAGAGGAGAGATTGAAGGGTCTGTTCATCTTCTGCCGACACTTAAGAAAAATCGTGGGATAAATTTGTTTTTCCACTAATAATAAATTTTGTTTGACCTATTTACCTGGTGCTGTAAAGTCCAAGGTGAAATGGCTTATTTTTCTTCTACTTGTAATGCTTATGCAATCTTAAGTAGAGCTTGAGTTTGCTTTGCCTTTGTTTTCCTTTTCTTTTACTTTCTTACCAATAATTCATTTTTTTCCTGGTTTTGTTACCAATAATTCATAACGATGGAGGTCATATACTCTCCATATAGATGTTTTCCTTTTCTTTTGTTCTTCCCACTTTTATCTTCTCACTTTATCTTCTTCTTATGCATAATCATGTTAGACCAGAAAAGGAAATAATAAAAAAAAGACCAAAAACATGGTAAATTTCCACAATATGGATTTCTTAATTGAAAAGATAGAGACAACGCATCCGGTGTTCATATTCCAAGCTCATCAGGTTCAAGTTGGAAGGTAATTTTCCTTGGTGTTTCCACACAATTCAACAGACATGACAAAGAGTTTATTTCATATTACTATAAAATTGAGAAATTATAGAAATAAGCTAACATGGAAAAGACGAGAAAATATCAAAATCAAATCCAAATTCCAGCACATTGCAGAGGAGGATTGAGATTTCACTTAAGCCAGTTAATTTAATATTTAGAGCAGAGGTTCATTAAAAGAAACAAAAGTTGAGTAAATAATCAAGAATAAGACTAGGAATAATTCCATTGGGTTCCCATTTTTGAACAGTTTCTTGGCGTAACGAAGATGGTAGTTTTTAGAATGCCAAAAGCATCAGTGGCTTTAACAGCAAAAGCCTAATGATGCCCTTATTCGTCCATAATGTCAAAGAATCAGCCAGCATGGAGACAGAGATGGAGATGGAGGAGGAGGAGACCCCATCAGCTTGTCGTTACGAGCAAGACGATGTCGTATCAATTAGGATGCCGCTGCCGTTGAGGGTGCTAAATTTTGACTGAAGCGGATCTCAAGAAACCAACCATTACTTAGATCAAGTCAAGTCTTTTATCGTTATATCCCTTTGGAGGACATGATTCATTCAGATTTTCAAGTATATAATCTTATATCATCATAATGTAAGTAATCATTTCGGTTTCTTGGATGGCATTGGTCACCTTTTGGTACCTATAGCCGCATCAATGATCAATGGAGATGGCTTGAACATACACCTTGACAAGATCTCATGGATCCTGGAAGCAACACAATGCCAATACTTTGATTCCAATGCTCAGCATCTAGCGACTTTTCTTACCTATAACATGAAATAACACGATCATGCTATATATAAACTGCCACAATGGATAAGTAATAAGACCACAACTTCCCTATCAAATATTGCTCTCCTCAAAATGCCTCTTGTCCCTTGAAATGACGTTAGGAAGCATATCACCTAATTGGCATTTGCTGTAAAAGAAAACCAAACTTTCACTGCAATCCAGGAAATGTTAGCATGTAAAACACACCAACATATAACTCCAGATACTCACACTAACCAACACATTGGACATTAAAGAAACATAACTTTCATATGGACCACAATAATCTTCCTCATCCCATTTAAAACTGATGCTAAAATCTGGGATTGGTAGCAAAAATCCAAAATCCCCATATCAAGTTAAAGGTGTAATGATGTAAGATCCAGGGAGGCAGTATCCCCATCATTAACAGTTTCTCTAGATTTTAACAATGCTTTTATTCAGAACTGCAGCTCTTACAAACACATTACATAAATGATGAACACATTCATGTGAGGCACGAGTATGCCAATGCCTTCTCCTCACTGAGCTCTTCACCGGTCAAGTCCAACTTCTTCCTTGAGAATTCATCAATTGACAGCCCTGAGACAATAAATGGGCAGAAAAAAAATAATTAAACTATTCTACAAATATTCTTGAAGAAAAAGCTTGCAAATGAGCAATCACTGTTACACATAGGTACCAGAACTACTTCAAACTTCCTAAGCAAATTGAAGCAGTGAATAAAACGTATAACCACAATAAGATTTCAACTAAAAGGGGACACTACACGTCAGCAACAAGCGATGGTATGTTTTTGGAAAAGTAAGAAAAGGAACACAGCTTTTTCTTCCCTTTGGGGGTTTGGAAGGTGTTGGAGGGAAGGGAAGGGCAGGCACAGGCAAAGTGAGTTACATAATTAGAAACATGAAAAATCCATATCTAGTTATTCCTATTGGTTCAACCATGCTGACATAAGACTATGCACAATTAGCACAATTAACACAATATAATGGGATCATGTTTTGCTGCTTTCTGACCTTGCACAATTTTCCATTCTCCATTTTTACAAGTTACTGGGAAGGAATAAATGAGCCCAGCTGGTACATTGTATGAACCATCAGAGTACACTCCCATGGATACCCATGTGCCCTACAGGTGCAACCAAATGAAGCAAAAAAATGAGATCATGACCATATAAAATATCATAGATGAACGTATTAACAACATTGCCAACCTCTGGAGTTCCAAGGACCCAATCACGTATATGATCACAGGCCGCACTGGCAGCAGAGAGTGCACTTGAGAGTTTCCTAGCTTTGATGATTGCAGCACCACGTTGTTGGACAGTGGTTATGAATTCTCCATTCAACCTTTAATAAACGAATAATATCAAAACAATGCTTCAAAATCTCAGTTCATATAAATCTATTACATCAGCTAATTATTTATGGTATTATTTTCTTTACCAAGCATCATCTTTTACAAGCTCACGAACAGGCTTTTCCCCAGATGGAGTCTTAACGGTTGCATGATTGACATCAGGGTACTGAGTTGATGAATGATTACCCCAGATAATCACATTTTTAACATCACAAACTTGGACATTTAGCCTCTCCGAGATTTGACCCAATGCCCTGTTATGGTCCAGCCTTGTCAAACAGGTAATGTTATTGGCAGGGATTGAAGGTGCAAATTCCTTCAGGATCAATGCATTGGTATTTGCAGGGTTAGCAACAACCAGAACCTGAAACAAACAGGGAGTACATGAAATGTTAATCTATAAACCAAGCAACTTTTGAGGGCAACTAAGAAACTTCCAATTTCTCATGACAAGAAAAATATGTCATTGCATAATGGATAGAATGAAAATTAGTTCATTTAAAACAACTTTATGATGTTACAAAAACATTTGACTGTCCAATCATGCCAAATCTGCAACAAATCACAAAATTCAAAATACTCTTCAAAGGCATACAAGAAAATAAAGTTTACAAATTTCAACAAATCATATTGCTCCTCTCTACAACAGGTCAATGGTGGAAAAAAAATAACATTTTAACAATATTCACATATTTTATGCATGAAAAGTAAATAAAGTTAAAAATGGAAATAGAAAAATTTCATTCGCAGGTGATCAAAATGCTAGAACTTTCAACTTGAAATCATTTTTACTTCACCTTGCAGTTTGGAGCTGCATGCTGTTCCAAGGCAGAAGCCTGGGACTTGTAAATTGACACATTCTTTGACATAACATCTTTCCTTTCCATTCCTTCCTTCCTTGGGAAACCACCAACCATGACTGCAATGTTGACCCCGGTGCATGCCTCAACAACATCAGTTGTAGCAACAACACCTGTAAAAAAAATTGTTTTGGTTAGAACCCAAAACCATATAACAAATTCATACAAATTTCGAAAGTAGTATTCATAATAAACCTTGACAGCATCATCCAATATTTAACCAACATGATAATGAACATATACCTTTTAGAAGAGGGAAAGCAGCATCCACCAACTCCATTTTGACTCCATTCAAAGCCTCTGCTGCAGGTGGGATATCAAGCATGTGAAGGATCACAGGCTGGTCAGCACCCAACATGACTCCCCTAGCAATCATGGGCACAAGGGCATACCCAATTTGTCCTGGAAATACCAAAACAATATGTTTCTAATAAATCTTTTGGGAAAACAAAAATGAAAACATTTTTCATAAAATTTACTGATTATGATCTAAGCAAGTCATATATTCATGTATCAAACTAGCATAAAAAGCGTATACTCTCAAAAAAGTTCAAACTTTTAACATATAAACTTGCTCGAGTACTTGTTTAGCTACTACACTTAGATCCACGTTAAAATAAATTACTTTTCACTAATTCTAAGTTTAGATCAATCATTTCTAATCCAAACAATCATCAGTCCAATCGCAACATCCGAAATAAAAAAGTTAAATCTAGATCATGAATAACTAGATCTGAAAAAAGAGACCTGATTTAGCCAATAAAGTTTACTAGATCTGAAGAAGATTGAATTCGAGCTAAGAAATGTTAAGAAACGGATCCGATTGGTGGATATCTAACAGTACCTGCAGCTCCAGTAACGAGGACGCGAACTGGTTCCTTTGCCATTGACGGAGATCGAAGAGAAACAACGACGATGTCGTTCGGAGAGAGTTCAGTGGAGACTTGAGAGAGTGAGCTGAAGACTTCGAGCCGAGGAGCAAAGAAGAGAAAGGTAACGCAAGGAATCAAATATAATCATCCGCAAAGGAAGTGATATTGCCAAGGAAATGGTGATAATATCAAGGGGCGTTTCGGGGATTGCACGAAGCTTTAAGACGCCGTCGTTTTTGGAGGAGAGAATATATGCCGTGGAGATGCGGACAACTTTGTGGAGCCTGCGTGGGTCGTGTGTCATGTGACGACTTGTATCATGCCTGGGGTGCATCAACTTTTAATATCTTTTAAAAACAAAAAGTTGGTTAGGCTAAAAGTTGTGGCTTTAAGCTGAGCTGATGTTGTACCAATCGGTCCAACGAAATTGTAGGCCACAACCGTCAAATACTCAGCCAGATATTTTTAACTTTAAATTAAATTTTTTAATTTAAAGTTTTTTAATATATTTTTTATATAATAAAAATTTTAGATGGAATAAATGTTAAATGATCCGATAAATGATAAAATTAAAGCAATTTTTTTTAAAATTTTTTATATTATCTGCATACAATAATAAAGTCTCGTGGGCTGTTTGTCTGCAGAAGAAATTCCTTTTAAAAAGTTAATGGGCTAAGCCCAGTAAAAACCGACATCAATGTTGTGGTCCACGTTAGGGTTGGGCTCCTCCCAAACTAGACTTGGACCCCTGTAGGCTGGAGCCCCTGGATCCGAGTTAAGAATCGGTTTAGGATTTAAAATTTTTTTTGTCCGTTTATTTAAAAACTATAAATAGAGAAAATCAATCATAAAGGATAACCGGCAAATCCAATCTCCTTTCTCTTCGATTAGGGTTTACTGAGCGCCAAATCTACGAGAGTTTTCCGATTGAATTTGTAAAATTTTATCCTAAAAATCACTAATTTCTGCTGAGCTTTTCTCGATTCAACCATGGCTACCGCATCAGGTATGTTATGTTTTCCATCTCCCCCAATTTCTCGTTTCTGTTTGTTTCGATACCCTAAAAGAAAAAAGATCTTTATTTATAATTGGTCTGATTAATTATTTTGGAATGTCAGTTGCATTTAAATCAAGGGAGGATCACCGGAAACAGCTAGAATTAGAAGAAGCTCGAAAAGCGGGGCTTGCACCGGCTGAAGTCGATGAGGATGGAAAAGAAATTAACCCTCATATTCCTCAGTATATGTCATCGGCACCTTGGTATCTTAATGCTGAAAGACCAAGTTTGAAGCATCAAAGGAAATGGAAATCTGATCCCAATTACACGAAATCTTGGTATGATCGAGGTGCAAAGATATTTCAGGCAGATAAATATCGAAAAGGTGCTTGCGAAAAGTAAGTGAACCTTCTGTTTCTTTTGCTTTGTGTGTTGATGTATTTTTAAACGGAATTAAGATTTTAGACAAAGCATGTGTGTAAAATATTTCTGTTATAGCATGATTGATCGATTTTATTAATTTGGAGTGGAAAGGAATTAGAGTTCTGATTGATAGAGATGAATTCTTGGCTAATGTGAACCTGAAATTGTATGTTCAAAAATCTCTTGCGGTATGAGTTAGTGCTAATTGGGTGCCTCCAATTGCTTCTTTGAAGCTTCCTGTTTAGTTGACAATAATAGGGTCACATTTTAAATGGCCCCTTCTGTAGCTTTGTGTTAAGTATAAATTTGGAAGTTCCAATAGATGTTTAGTTATCCTGGTATGTAATTTCTCGTGTAGGGAACTATTGGTTTATGATTAAGTTTGTGAGGTGCCAAGAATAAATTCATTTAGACATGTTTATAGCTAACTGGATAGGTCTAGACTCCAGTGATAGGATTTTTAAATGCCACATCAGGCATTAGCTGGGTTGTGCTAACTAGATAGAAATTCCTATATTTGCTTTCAAATGCAAAGGGTGCTATGAAGCTTATTAATCGGTCAAGTAGGAAATTGGAGCTTCATATAGTGCTTACATCCTCTGAAACTGTTATATGGGAATAAGTAGTTTAAATAACTGTACTAGATTATTTCACCTTTTCCCTTTTACTTTAAACTGTTATTACACCATAATTCATGATTGATGTGTTTTTTTTATTGCTTGTTGTAGCTGTGGAGCAATGACACATAATTTAAAGGCATGCATGGAGAGGCCTCGTAAGAAGGGAGCAAAATGGACGAACATGCACATTGCACCTGATGAAAAGATAGAAACTTTTGAACTGGATTATGATGGCAAGCGAGATCGATGGAATGGTTATGATGCATCCACATATGCCCGTGTCATTGAAAGGTATGAGGCAAGGGATGAGGCTAGAAGGAAGTATCTGAAAGAACAACAGCTGAAAAAGTTGGAGGAGAAAAATAGCAAAACCAATGGGGAGGAAGAGGTTAGTGATGAAGAAGATGATGATGATGCTCTGAAGGTTGATGAAGCTAAGGTTGATGAGAGCAAACAGATGGACTTTGCTAAAGTCGAGAAGCGTGTTCGTACCACGGGTGGAGGAAGCACGGGTACTGTCAGGTACATCTATTATTACCAACCCTCAGCCTTATGTTTCTTTTTTCCTGCTTACATTATTTGTTAAGGAACTCAATTTCTTATCTGCAATATTGAATAATCATTCTTACATCATATTTGCCTTTATCTTTTTTAGGAATTTGCGTATTCGGGAAGACACAGCGAAATATCTTTTGAATCTTGATGTCAATTCTGCTTATTATGATCCCAAAACTCGATCTATGCGTGAAGATCCTCTGCCTGATGCTGACCCTAATGAGAAGTTCTATGGAGTGAGTGTCTTGCGAATTTTTTTCCTTTGATTGCTGTCATAATATGCCTTAAAGTTAATTACATTATGTGATTCTGACTTGTTCATTTGTTAAATTTGTTACTTTGCAGGGTGATAATCAATATAGAATGAGTGGGCAAGCTTTGGAGTTCAAGCAGCTCAATATTCATTCGTGGGAAGCATTTGATAAAGGTCAAGATATTCACATGCAAGCTGCTCCATCTCAAGCTGAACTCCTGTTCAGGAATTATAAGGTCATCAAGGAGAAGTTGAAATCAAAGACTAAAGATACCATCATGGAAAAGTATGGCAATGCAGCAACTGAAGAAGAGATACCAATGGAGCTCCTCTTGGGACAAAGTGAGAGGCAAGTTGAATATGATCGTGCTGGCAGAGTTATAAAGGGAATGGTACGTATGAAACAAACTTTCTGCTTATTCTAGTTAAGTTTTGGTTTTCCTCTTCCGTTGCTTCCGTTGGTAAGGATTTCTTGGACAAAATTCAAAGCTTCTTAACTCTTAACACTCTGTTTGTTTCACTGAAAATGAACTTCTGGAAGTTGTTTCCTACATTTGCCTATGTTTTCTGAGGAAAACAACTTGATGACCAACAGAAAATTGAGAAATTGTCTTCCTTTTTTCTATAATCCGAAAGACAATTTCCTTTGGTAACCCAACACATCCCGACTCATTCTTCACATGAGAGATCCATTCACCCAAACCTGCTGCTACCCATACCATCACTGGCAACCACCAATTGCCATTCTTCCCTTCACTGGAAGCCTCCAACTGCCATCGTTCTCTATTTTTCCTTGTTCTATTTTCCTCTTCATTTTCCGTCTTCATCAAACACAAGAATTTTTCAATAACCAAGGGCCTAATGGAATCTATTAAGTACTTGTTTCTAGGTTTTATCAAGTTATGTGATAGTACGATTTTAGTTTTAATAGATGTTTTAATTTAAAAAAGCTCTTTATTCTGCTTTCTAACAGTTCTATATTTTCTTTCCCCCTTCAAACTTTTTCTGTAGGAAACATTGCTGCCAAAAAGCAAGTATGAAGAAGATGTTTTCATTAATAACCACACAAGTGTTTGGGGTTCGTGGTGGAAGGATCACCAATGGGGCTACAAATGTTGTAAGCAAACAATTCGGAATAGTTACTGTACTGGTGCGGCTGGAATTGAGGCTGCAGAAGCAGCAACAGAATTGATGAAGGCTAATATTGCACGTAAAGCAGCCTCAGAAGGTAGTTGCTGCATAGTGTTTACGTGGATAATTCAAATTAATGCTTCAAGTTGCTCTCATTCTTTTAGTGATGGTCTTTAAGCTCATATCATATCGTTGGAAGTAATTTCGGTCCTTATAAATTCCTTTAAGAGAAGTCTAGATGGTGATGCCACTGCCTTGTTTGTATCCCTGAACCACTGCCTTCCTCCTTCAAGTTGAACTTGAAAGAATGTGCTATTTTTATTATCATATTTTTGGCTCTAAGTTTAGCGCTTGTTTTTTGTATTTAATCCTTACATCGCTATTCTAATTGGAATACCAACTTGAATGCAGATGCTCCTGCTCCTGCAGAGGAGAAGAAACTTGCTACCTGGGGAACTGATGTTCCTGACGACCTGGTTCTTGACGAAAAACTTCTCACCGAGGCTCTTAAGAAGGTAAATGTGGTGGGAGAATGGTAATTCTTCCCAGTTGTGTACCCAAAAGAAAAATGGGTAACCTTGTGTGAATACTAAATTGAATTTGGAAGGATATTTCAGGAATATGATTTAAGGATGTTTCAGGAATATGATTTACATATCCGCTTATGGTTTATGCATATGTTTTGTCTGGCAGGAGGATGAGAGGAGGAGAGAGGAGAAGGATGAAAGAAAACGCAAGTACAATGTCAGATGGAATGACGAGGTAAATGGTCTATTATCAAACGAAATTTTCCAGATATTATTTCTCTTTGAGTTTAAGTTAAAATTTTTTATATTTGTAGGTATATTTTGCTCTGTTATTAAATCATGTGATTCCTTTTGTAGGTTACTGCAGAAGATATGGAGGCATATAGAATGAAAAAGATACATCATGATGATCCCATGAAGGATTTCCTAAACTAGTGTGTTATCGTTTAGATATGTATATAAACTAGTGTGTTGCCCGTGCAATGTGTGCGGGATCGTTTTTTTTTTTTCTTTCAATATTGCTTGAAACTTTGTAGAACAATTTTGTTAATTAATAAATGTAAGAAATGAATATCAAGTTTGTAACTCCCCTTGTTACCTCTTTCAATTCATTTCAGATTTGAGGAGCTTCATTTTTTGTCATGGCTTTCCCTGTCTGGATCAAATACGTGATTTCTTTCTGTTATTTTTCGGTCTCTTATGAATCAATTTCTTCTCAGAGATGTACTGAGGTTGCTTTTCCTGAATTAGCTGAGTTGGAAGTTGTATCCTCTCCGGAAAGGCTAATTTATCATGTTATCGAACTTGGAAATGAATCTTTGGATCTCTGGGGAGCAATCTGTTTGTTGTAGCACTGCCTGGCATGATTATGTATTAGGGCGTCCTTTCTATTTGAGGCTGATTTCAGGATGTTACTGATAATACCTTGGTTTCATGGTGGCGCACCTTATGGATGTTTTTGGAGTCTCATGCTGCTTTCTAATCCATTAAATTGTTGTTAGGTATTTTGAATTGTAAAAGTCAAAAGAAATTCCAAATTTCACATCAAACCGTCAATTTTTTCGGTCAATTGGGGTTTATTTACTTTTGATTGTTTTTTGTATTTAATATGAATTTTTTTTTAAAAAAAAATAGAAGATGAAACTGATCGGCTAAACTCACAACACCCAAATCATGCAAATATTAAAAAAAGAACAGAGCGAATTCCAAGGGCAAACCCAAAACATGATAACCATATATAGACACAACAGAAGAAATTTAAACACTACAATAAAGTGGGAGAAACGTATAAAAAAGAATAAACAAAAACAGATCAATAAATTCATGAAATAAACCGAGAAAGAAAGAAACATAAAACTCAGATGTAAGCAAAATTAAAAAACAGAAAAAGAATTGAGTATTTGGTTGATTGATGGATGTATTATCTTTATGTTAAAAAAATAAAGTTAAAATCCCATTCTTTCAATTAAAAAAATAAAAAAAATAAAAAATAATAACATCTTAACAGATGAAAATACGGAACAACAGAAAATAAAAATCATCAAAGGAAAGCAACAAAAGCAAATAAACTAAAACCAAAGCAGCAGCCAAAGACGAGAGAAAAGAAAAAGAAGAAAACCAAGAGCAGAAATGAATAGAGAGGCAGGAGAACTGAGGGAAAGAGAAGAGAAATCTATTCATTAAAATTCAGAAGCTTGTTAAGTCCAAAACAAGGAGACGCCAGCCAAAGCTCCAACCAGAAATTCAAAGTGGTAACTTTTTGCCAAGCTGAGTTACGAATGGTATATTGTGTATATCAGTTTTGATGTACTTCTACTATTTGCATATCCTTTTTAATATCATGTAAATAAAATCATCCAAAATGCATACTATCTACATACACAGTTCTTGGTGCAGCTATATTGGTCATTGCGGTGAGTGACGTTGTAAAGGGTGTTTGATCTCTGTGCTGTCGACGATGGTGTTTTGGTTGCCTGTTGTTTCATTTAAATCGTACACGATCATTTTTGTGGATCGGGCTTGCGATGGAGTCAACTTGATTGATGAGTTTGGCTGGTATTCAGAGCCTTGAAACGCAAATATTTCGTGCACCCCACTCCACATGCGCGCAAAATATTACATGGTAACCTCCAAATATTTGTGAATTCAAATTTAACGTTGACGGTTCTGTGCAGAGGCATTGTTCAGGACTTATGAGGGTATGTAGTTTGTATTTTGTTTCGACCACTAGGTGTACAGGACTCTAATTATGCGGAGATAATGGCCATTAAATAGGCTCTGTGCATGCACGCCTCTTCACCCTATGCTGGTAGGCACCGACTTGTCATTGAGATTGACTCCATTGTGGCAACTACTTGGGTTGAGAAAGTGAATCATAGACCCTGGAATCTTAGGCATGTTTTAATGAGATAGACACACTTCGGGCTGCCCTGGGAGGATGGGTTATCCAGCGCACTCTTTGTGAGGGGAAGTCGTTTGTAGACATGCTTGCCAAGTATGGTATTGACTGTGAGACAATGTCTACAACATGGTGGTAGCTTGTTTAGCCGCTTTACTTTGCTACGTGCATCCTTTTTTCCATATGATCACTTATTGCAAGCTTAGTCTATAATTGTGGTTTATGTATAACCAGCCTTTTGTAATGCCTTGTTTTGTGTTGCTGGTGTAATTGTACGAATGTGCTCTAATTGTATTTTCTCCAGCAATTTTACTACATCATTACAGCCTTGAGCAGTTCAGATGTACTTCTACTGCCTAGCTCTAATTGAATAGATGATTATACATTAATTATTGAGTTAAATGTTCGGATTTAGAAGGCATAATATCAAATGCTGAAGAAAATAAGACTGAGAAAGTGTTTGTACAAGCATAGATGTTTCATTTATATATCAGAAAACGCACAACCAAATATTTATTGTATTACTCCCAAAGGAAAAAAATGGAAAAATAGAATCAGACATCCCTGTAAAAGTAGGAAAGAACAGGAATACAAATCTGCAGAAACTTTTCACACAATTATCCAATCTATACAATGATCAAAACCCTTTAGTATAAAACAGATACTCTGTCCACTCATAAAATAAAAGGAATAGAGAAAAAAAAAAAGGAATCAGTAGCCAAAACCTGCAAAGCTTCAATATATATATCACTTTCATGTTTTGCATTTAAAAAGAAGAAAACATGAAAGTTAAAAAAGATGAAAACGGATTCATGCGCTTCTGGCCAACATCTCCTGGAAATCAAGATCACTTCTTTCCTTCTCAAGCTTTCTGTCTTCATGAAACTTGTATATGAACTCGTCTGCTCTTTCATCCACTCCCCTTAGATGAGGTGATCTCGCAACGATGGCGTTCCATGAATCGTCAATACTATAAATACTACTCTCTTCTTCTTTGCCTTTGCTTCGCAAAGCCTTGTCACCAGCGACTTCATTTCGTCTGCTCGACTCCGCCTGTGGTTCAACATGCTTTGCTTGCATTGACATAGGTTCTGCATAGAGCTGGTCTATATATATAACCTTACGGTTCTTGTGAAGCTGGTTTTGGTAGTGTTGGTAATGGTAGAGGTGGTTGTATTCATACCGGCGAGGACGGCTGGAGGAATACTTTGAAAGAAAGCGTTTCCTGAGAGGTGCAAAGAGACGAAGCGAGCAGAACTCAAGGAGACGATGGCTTGCTGCTTTGATGGAACTTGGGACGTGGAAGTTGTGAAGCTTCGATCTGACTTTGTTCGTGAAACTCCTCCAGGCCTTTCTGGCTGGTTTCAGCTTCTTTGTTAGGTTCAAAGGAGGCATCAGAAATGTTAGCTTGTTTTGTGCAGCAATTAGGGCTTCTTTGAAAGGTGAGGCTGACAGAGTTTTTATGAACTTGAAAGAAGATTTATAAATGAAGACTCTTGCACAGGCAGGCAATCAATGTTCCATGGAAGAAGCTTTGATTCTCCTTTTCCTCTATTTGGGTGGCGTGAAATGTCCTCTCTTTTGCTTTATATTTGCTGGAATGCCACTTTTCAAGTGTGGGGAGCCAAAGGAATTGAGTTGGCGTACGTTTCTTTAGAATGGCATGGCAGCAATTGTAGCCAAAATGAATGTATTTTCTTGGTCAATCAGTCTTTTAACTTTCGGCAAATTTGGAGGCCAGACTTGGGAGGGCAACCTTGGGTCCTAAGTTTTGTGTGAATATTGGTTGAAGGCAATCTTTGTCAAAACCGCACCAGTTCTTTACTTGTTTAGTGGAATGCAACCTTTAAATTGGAATGGTTTGTGGGCTCCAGTTTTCGTGGAGTAATAGGATAATGACTGCATGTGATTGGTGATTGACTCTGAGGTTAGAGTTAGACTAATTATACCAGAGTAAAATAGACTGGAATCTCCTAGATTGTTTGAAAAAGTAAAGGACATTCGTAGGTTGCCAACCCAAAAGGCCATGATTTTTTGCCCCAAACCTTTTCTCTTCACAAATCTATTGCAAGTTTACACTATCAAGGTAAGAAGTTGGACACATGGTTGTGAACAATAGTCAAAAAGAAATTCTCCCTAGCTAATACTTTATCAGATATGTTTGGATTCTATGGAAATAGACTTATAGATAAGGCTAGGTGAGCCTAGAGCTAACCGACACACTTTGTGAAGTTTCCCCCCGCTGGAAGCAACATAATCTCTTGTTTGATTTGATAATCATTGTTAATCCTTTCGTGCTTTCATGGTAAATGACATAGATATTTTTATTTAAGATTTAATATTTAAATATTTTTTAATTTTATTTTACTTAATCAACAAGTAAATATGGGTTACTAACTTACTTTTTTTTTGTATTTTAGAAAAGTCTATGATAAATTTTTTATATTTCAATGAAGTCTGGTGTAGAATATTTTTTTATTTTCATTTACTTTACTTGTATTACCAATTTAGATCAATTAAGATTAAGTTATTATAAATAACATATTTACGCTTAGTTTTTAGATAATTTATTTTTTTTTGAATTATTGAATGATATTATATATTTTTTTTAAATTTTGAGTATAAGTTTTTAAACTTGATTATTAATTTTAAAAGCTCTGTCAAATACTTGTTTTTATTTTCAAACTAATTCGCTATGTCAGTTAAAAAAAAAAAGAGGCAAGATTGTTTAATTAGGGGGATTTAAAAAGTTATTGGCACCGACCATTCTTCATTTCTTTTCTTCAACCACTAATGCAAACAATTAGAGTAAAAAGATCTCCACAATCTTGCTGCCGTAGGCCATTAATCCATTCAACAGACAATACCCTCGGCTGCCAGCGGTCGGCCTTGCTGTGGTAGGTTTTTAAGCCCCACCGATTCATTAATTAGATAAGGAAAAAGATAAGACAAAGCCAGATATTCCGGTTGGACTCAATGAATCTTTCCATGCAGTTTTTTCCAGGACACACTTGTGGATTAGATAAGCTCCTTCCTTGACCCTGTTAGCCTTTGGATGACCACTGCAAACTTTGATTAGTAAGTTTATTTGTTTATAATTAACTAAAATGACCCACCATGGCAGTTGTTGACCCAAATCCATCAGGTTCAGTTCTGTACTCAAGCAGCCTGCATTCAATCAGATATGGAGCAGGTACTGGAGTTTACCTACAAGGAACTTTTTCTTGTCATACAAATGGCATCCAAAAAATACTATGGGGAGAAGCCTTTAAGGTCAACAGTTAATCAAAAAGCAAGAGCGAATCTTGTTGAAATGGAGCAATTCAGGCTCGACCTTTTACACTGATAAAGACCTTCCATGTCCCAACCATGTGTGATGTCCGCTGTGCTAATTTCATTTGTTTACTTGGGTCCCTCTTTGGCTCTCCACAACTTTGTTGTGAATGGTAAGGTGGACTTGGGACTTGCCTTTCCAACTTGTAAAGATTGCAAATAACTTGTCGCTTTTGCTAAGGAAAGCATCACTCATTCTAATTCAAGCTTTGCTTTACAACTCATGAAAAATCTTTGTGAGTTATGATCATTTTGGTACAGTGGTACCATAGCAATAGACCCTTAAAGCTGAAACTCGTTTCTAGCTAGCTAGATGACCCCTTGCCCCACCTTTCCTTCTAGGATTGGAAACCTCTTCAGTATTAATCCTATGTCCAATAATAAATTTAATTGGTTTATTTAATAATTATTTTTGAGATTATTTCATCCTTTAATTTCTTTTCTAATCAAGATACTTTCCTTTAATTTTTGATAAACGAAATCAAGTAAATTAATATTTAAAAAAATACATAAAATAAAGTATCAAATATAGACGACATTGATCTATATTTTTGTACCACAACCTCAGAAAATGAAATTAGACATTTAATTTAAGTCCTTCCAATCCCAATTTCCATACCTTATGCTGCAGTCCTTGTTTGATTTGGAATTTGATGTATGGCAGCATCAGAAACATGTTCTTGTAATTTTATAATGTCAAAAAACAAACTTTGGGCCATAACACATAAGTGATCCTTCACTAGTTTCAATTGTAAATCCATGGAGCGATTGTGGGCTGGGCTTTAAGGAGGGTTCAGTACTGGTCCGAAATTGAGTTTGGACTGTTTATTAGGTTAGTATTTCTTTTTTTAAAAAAGCACTTATTTCTATTATTTGTTTCTTTAAAAATCGATATAAAAATTAAATAAATGTAAATAATAAAAATCAAAATTATATTTGATTAAAAAGAATTAATAATTATATATAACACAGATTTTGATCATGCATGACGTTGGTTTCTTCTCAGGATTGAGTCATGCATGACGTTGGTTTCTTCTCAGGATTGAGTCATGCATAACGTAATAACCTTCTACTTAATTAGACTAGTCTCAAAGTGCTTTGATGCGACATGGATTGGTTGCCAGCCTGTGGGAAAGTTCCATTTTGTCAAAAAAGTGCCAATGTTCCATCATAGAATTCAATTTGTATACTGGCAATGGCTTATATAAATGCAGAAGACCAGTTAGGAGATTGTAAACAAGAGCAAGTAATTCTTATGGCAACCGAAGAGGTGAAACTTTTGGGATTCTGGGTTAGCCCATTTGCGCTTAGGGTCGAATGGGCACTGAAAATCAAAGGTGTTAAGTACGAGTACATAGAAGAAGATATCTTTAATAAGAGCACCTTGCTCATGGAATTGAACCCAGTTCATAAGAAGGTTCCAGTGCTGGTTCATGATGGGAAAGCGATTGCAGAATCCTTTGTTATTCTTGAATATATTGATGAAGCATGGAAGCAAAATCCATTGCTGCCTCAAGATCCTTACGAAAGAGCACTGGCTAGATTTTGGGCTAAATTTGCTGAAGAGAAGGTACCAATTACTTCTAGCATTATTGTTATATTAATCTTGACATATACAAGAATCTCTTTTTCTTTTTCTTTTTTTTTTCTTTCTAACAATTTTAATAAATATTTTTCATGGAAATATAGATCTTTGAAGGTGCATGGAATGCTTTGTGCTCCCGAGGAGAGGAAAAGCAAAAGGCTTTGCGACAAACCATAGAAGCCATGGCGAAAATAGAGGGAGAACTTGAAGGGAAGCAGCAGTTCTTTGGAGGGGAGAGCATTGGGTATTTGGACATTATATTGGGTTGGATCTCTTACTGCCTTCCAGTATGGGAAGAAGTTGGATCCATGGAAATTCTGAACCCAATCAAATTTCCAGCCATCACTGCCTGGATCAACAGGTTCCTGAATCATCCAGTGATCAAAGACAAACTACCACCAACTGATAAGATGCTTGTTTACTTCCACCAGCGCAGCGAAGCATTAGCTTCTACTGCTAATGGGTGATTAGGGTTTAACTAATCCTCTTGTCAAATGTTATATGTTTTGTAGTTTAACAAAATCTCTTGCTTCGAAAAGAGCATTTGAAGGGTGATAAGTATTAGGATGTGATTTTGTAACTAGATGCACCTTCTAATCTTATTTTATTTTTGTACTTTTAAGAGTAATAAAAGTATAATAGTCAAATAAACTTAATCTTTTCAAATTTAGGTTGTTCTTTTATTTTTAATTAATTAATTGGAAAGAGAAATCCTTCTTTTTATTTGAAAAATAAGAATTTGAACTTTATTCTCTTAAGTATGGAAATCATGTATCAATCTCCAAATCTTGACTTAAATGTGAGATTCCTTTTATAGAATAGTCTTTCCTGTTGACATTAATCTTGAAATATTTCCCCGTAAGTTGATCATCAGTCATGCATGACGTTGGTTGCCCCTTTATTGAGTCATGCATAACCTAATAGACTACTATTGTAAATTGTATTGGACTTAGTCTCAGAGTGAATAAGTTTCCTTTGATTGTTTTGGACTTTAGGCTTTAGCCACTCATATTCAAATGAAACTTTTACAAAATAATGCCATATGCAACGGATTTCAAACAAATGTCAGGAAGTTGTAATTTGGATTTTACATACCCATTCCAGATTTCGCCATCCTAGATTAATATATATATATATATACAAGGAGCTTTGATGCGACATTAATTGATTTATTGCTGCCAATGGGCAGGACCCTTTTTGTCAAAAAGTGCCATGTTCAATCGTCGTGTTCAATTTGTATACTAGCAATGACTTGTATAAATACAAGAACCAGTGAGGAGCTTGCACCAAGATCAAGAAATTCTTATGGCAACCGAAGAGGTGAAGCTTTTGGGGTTCTGGGTTAGCCCACCTGTGTTTAGGGTCAAATGGGCATTGGAAATCAAGGGTGTTAAGTACGACTACATAGAAGAAGACATCTTTAATAAGAGCACCTTGCTTATGGAACTGAACCCAGTTCATAAGAAGGTCCCGGTGCTGGTTCATGATGGGAAAGCGATTGCAGAATCCTTTGTTATTCTTGAATATATTGATGAAACATGGAAGCAAAATCCATTGCTGCCTCAAGATCCTTACCAACGAGCATTGGCTAGATTTTGGGCTAAATTTGCTGAAGAGAAGGTACCAATTACTTCTAGCATTGTTGTTTTATTAATCTTTTTCGGTTTCTTGGTCTGAATTTTAATATATTTCCTTGCATCGAAATATAGATTTTGAGAGGTGCATGGAATGCTTTGTGCTCCCAAGGAGAGGAAAAGCAAAAGGCTTTGGAACAAACCATAGAAGCCATGGAGAAAATAGAGGGAGAACTTGAAGGGAAGCCGCAGTTCTTTGGAGGGGAGAGCATTGGGTATTTGGACATTATATTGGGTTGGATTACTGCCTTCCAGTATGGGAAGAAATTGGATCCATGGAAATTCTGAACCCAATCAAATTTCCAGCCATCACTGCCTGGATCAACAGGTTCCTGAATCATCCAGTGATCAAAGACAAACTACCACCAACTGATAAGATGCTTGTTTATTTCCACCAGCGCAGCAAAGCATTAGCTTCTACATCTCATGGGTGATTAGGGTTTAACTAATCCTCTTGCCCAATGTTATATGTTTTGTAGGCTTCTGGATTATGATTTTGTTGTTTAATAAAATCTCTTGCTTTTGAAGGGTAGCAAATGCTTGTAGCTGTTGAAGAAGCTGTGCACAACAAGTGTTTGATGAAATGCTATGCTCAGCTTGCTAAACCAGAAACAGAGCAGAGAATGGAAAAAACAAAAAGAACGTTACTTGTCATTGCATTGAGGTTCTTTTATACAAAGCCAAGGACATGATAAGTCATTGGTTTAGTTACGTAACATATAATACTTAAAAGTTTCCATAAAACTAGGAACAAGTTGAGCTAAAGTAACAAAAAGACTTTAGAAAGCCATACCAGCAGGTCTGGCATGAAATATGGCAGTGCAGAAAAGTATCCCATGCCGTCATCAGTGCTTTAACACAAAAGAAAAAAAAGAAACTTTTTGCACCAAGGGAGTTCGTCACTAGGGCGGCAGAGCCTTGACTTCAACAGTAACAAACTGTAATGATTTGTCGTTGACGTTACTGGGTTTGGTTCTATTTATAGCAGAATGTTCTCTCTTTGATCTTCTGAATATGTAAACTCCACTTTCATCCTATGAAAAATGGAACCTAGGGATCTACAAACTAAAACAACTTGGATGGCTTTAAAGATTTGGTCGGCATGGTGGCTCAAAGCAAAAGTGTCTCATGTTACTTTCATTTTTGATGACTTTGTCACCAATCCTACTTGTGCGTGTCATCAGTAAAACTCCGAGATGAGGATAAAAAAGGCCACATGATCTCCCCCTTCTCCTGGCTAATTCAGATTTAACGTGGATGGCTGGGAATCTAGACCTGCTAGTATTGTAGGGAATCTAGACCTGCTAGTATTGTAGGGTGCTACTGATCACCATGGAAATGTTCAAGGCTTGTACTGAAAATCCACTGGTAGTGCAGATTCTAACCACGTTGAGTTACTTGCACTTGCACTTGGCTAACTCACATCCCTTTTTATGTATTAAAATCTGAAGAAGATCAAGCTAATTCACATCTTTTGATTATTGAAAGTGATTCTCCTAATGCTGTTCTTTGAGCAACAGATCTTTCTGCTGCCTTGGCTATTGCAGAACTTTTCTAACCATGTTGTTTTATTAAGAAATCAAATTGGTCAGGTTGATATACTTCATCATGTACCTAGAGACAGCAATTCAATGGCAGATAAGTTTTTTTAAAGCTAGATTAATACGAATCAAGAATTTGGTAGCTTGGGTTGGAGTGTAGAATGGTTTTAATTTACTTGATGGGGCCACAGTTTGATGTTTCAATTCTTATGCTGACTGCTTTTCTGGGATGGATTTCTGTAGCAAGTACTCACTTCTCGGTGAATTGTTTGATTATGCTGTCAAGGTGCTTGGTGACTGCTTCTTAGAAACTCTTTGCTGCTTCTTGCATTTTGATGATCTTTGTGGGCTTTTGCTGAAGCTGCAGGCTGTTATTTTCTTATTTAATCACATCGGGATTTATGTTTTGGATAATTTGTAAGGATTGGATTGCCCACTTAGGTTTTGTTGGCCTATCATTTTGTTGAAGTTTGTACTTGAACTTGTCATTAATAAAACTTCTTATTCCATAAAACCAAGGTACAGAATTATTCCAGTCTTCAACTTCATGCCCACTCGGGCTCTTTTATTCCTTATTTTAAACTCTAAATAACATCCAAAAACAG
>NW_018397264.1:5770759-5787353 GCF_002168275.2 Theobroma umbraticum
GAGAGAGAGAGAGAGAGAAGAGGCTGCGTGATATATCTTTTTCCTATGCTTTGTAGGATATTTGTGATAGATTTTAATGAAAATTTTAAATCTTCAGCTTCAACTTCTTTAGTTGCTCAAAAGGTATACATGTCATTCCAAATGCTTTCCCAGAAAGCTGACATTGCAAAGGCGGAGATAGCATCTGATTTTTCAGCTAAACTTTCTTAAGAGGATAATATTTAAATTAAACCTGTTAATATGCTATTTGAAATAGAATGTCATAGAATATTGCTAAGTTTTACATTTTAGTGCTTGAGATGGTTTTTCCTTTATGAATTCTGTACAAAAGGTGTACCAGCAACAACGAGACTTCTGAATTGTATTATTTTTCATTGATTTCTTAGTGAACTTTTTAAAAATTTTCGAGATAAGCCAATATTCAAAATACTCTTGGATTCATGTGTCCCTAATGAATCACTCAATTATTGTTAATAAATGCATGTTTCTACTTTCTAGTGGCTTAAATAAATTATCTCATGTAAGTTGATTCCTTTCCTCTCAGCTTTAGTAATTGATTTCTGAGTATTGGTTTCTATGTCCATATTTGCAGAGTTTTTGAACATTTTCCAAGAAGGTGATGTTGCAATGTACATTGCATATTGTATGCTGAATAGTTTACATGCTTTCAAATTGATATTTATTATGATCCCCCATTATTTACAGGTTATTTTGGCAACAAAAGTAAGTGGCTATTCAGAGCGATCAACTTATCTGCGTGACAATGCAAAAGTTTTACGGGTTGATGCTGCTAATATTAGAGAAAGTGTAGAGAAAAGCCTTAAGCGCCTCAACACCGATTACATTGATTTATTGCAAATTCATTGGTAAGATTGCTGTCTTTTAAAGTGCATCAATTCTTGTAGGTTCTCTGCTTTTTTCTGTTTTTGTTTTTTTAATTTTTATAAAACCATGCACCATTTTTCACTTTTCTATCTTTTGAAAAGGCTACAGGCTGAGTGGTTATACTTCTCATTCTTTGACTCCCGATTCTGGGTAAAGTCAGAAATCTGGAGGCATTCACTGACTTGGCACTGTAGGCTGTCTTATCTCCAGCATAACTTCTTGATTTCCTTTTCCTTGTGAATTGGTTCGTGTCTACATTTTTGTGTGCCTTTTTCTCCAATAATAGGTAGGAGAAATATAATTAATATAAGCTCATTAATGAATCTATATTTTATTTAAGAAGCTATGTATTTCTCTGACTGATCATGTAGTCAAATTTTCTCTAACTAATGGTTTCTGAGGTTAATGTTCTATTTCAACATTCAATCAGGCCAGATCGCTATGTGCCACTGTTCGGTGAGTATTTTTATAATTATTCAAACTGGAGACCAAGCATACCATTTGTGGAGCAACTTAAGGCTTTTCAAGAACTTATTGATGAAGGGAAGGTAATGCTTTCCTAAACTATGTTAGATATATATTTAAATCTTCTTTGAGCTGACTATTTATCATCATATAAAACAGCATCGGAGTTAACCAGAGTGCTGCTAAAACATCAATTAGATTTTGTGTTCTGAATATGAAAATCTAGCTTTGAAGTGAATATCAATTGATAGCTGCTTTATCCCTACTAGAAAAATAGGAGTTGCGTTAGGGTGTCTGAATTTGCTTAGTAACTGTAAGAAGAACAATAAACTGCACAAGCTTGGCATTCTGAAATATTTGATCTTTTGTCTTCCATAAACTTATAGATGCTTGATGATGTGACATATACTCTATGATTGGTATGGATGCTTTTCAATTTTAGGTACGCTATATCGGAGTATCCAATGAGACTGCGTATGGAGTGATGGAGTTTGTTCATGCAGCTAAAGTCGAAGGACTACCAAAGATCGTTAGTATCCAAAACAGCTACAGTTTGCTGGTTAGGCGTTCTGAGGGTAAAGCTCATCCTGAAATTATATAAGCGAAAATCCAAAAGGAACATACAGTTAATCCTAATAGAGATTTGAATTCTGGAACATGCATTTCTCCCCTTTTAATATTCCTTCCAGTATCTGGTTGTCCATTGGGCTATGCAATGCTTCTTTAATCATTCTTCAGCATACACCTTCCTTCTACGCTTGGATCCACCGTCCACATTCAAGCCTTTTAATCATTCATCAGGCTTGCACGTGAGGAATCGTTCATCCGGTTTGCATGTGAGGAGGCATGTTAGAACTTAAATATAATAGTTGGGCCATTTCCTATCAGCTTAAGCTCTTAGAACATTGGTTATTCAACTTAATATGGTATTAAAGCAGGTGCTGCGGTTGTTCGTTAGCCCTTTTCATCATAGGTTTGTTATGCCTACATGTGTGAGGGGAAGTATTGAAGTGGTGACATAAAAAATCCCACATTGATATAGTTGAGGGTAAGCGGGGCACTTAAAAATAACAAAAGTTTCTCCGCCTATCATCAATTGGTTTTAGCTTCAATGCTCGTCTTAAAACTTAACAACTCCTAGCTTATTTTTGTTTACATAGATATTTCTAGACTTAAACTGACCGTCTTCAACTACTTACAACTGCTAGACATCTTGTTATGAAACACCCTGCAATAGAGTCAGCTCTGGCAATGCTTAATCTTGATGCTCCTTCAGGGACTCCGTTTGAGCATTGCATGTTTATAAAAATTTTTAACTTTGTGCTTTTGCAGTTGACCTGATTGAAGTTTGCCATCCAAACAATTGCAATATCGGCTTACTTTCATATTCTCCTCTGGGCGGTGGAACACTTAGTGGAAAATATTTAGATATCAATTCTGAAGCTGCAAAGAAAGGAAGGCTGAACCTTTTCCCTGGCTACATGGAAAGATATAACAAGTCAATTTCCAAGGTATGTTGATGGTAGGAATGTGACCAGAAATATATGGATACATTCTAGAAAATGTAAACCAAATTTCAGTAGCATGTCTGATGGCAGATAAATAGACCCACTAAGGATCTAGAGCTTTCTGGAAGTTATTGCTTTCCCCTTCATCTGTTTATACTCATGAAAATCAGACGTTAAGTTACTATATTTGGAAGGAAAAATCAAAATGCATAACCACATAAATGCTGGGCTTGATGACACATATTTTGCTATTTTGGTTGGAATTTCAGGAAGCAACAATACAATATATCGAGACGGCTAAAAAGCATGGATTAACTCCAGTTCAACTTGCACTTGGATTTGTGCGAGATCGTCCATTTATGACCAGTTCAATCATTGGGGCAACCTCGGTCGACCAACTGAAGGAAGACATTGATGCTTTTCTGACACCTGAGCGGCCTTTGCTACCAGAAGTAATGGAAGATATTGAAGCAGTCTTCACAAGATACAAAGATCCTGCCATCCTTTGAGAGTACTAAGTTGAAAACATGCTATTCATTCATATTGTTACTTCATCCAACTCGTTTGCCGTAGATATGCACATTCTTTACAACTGCTATGTATTTATTCATTTGTTTTTCTAGGGAAAGAAGCTACATGCATATTCGACCGGACGAACAGGGTTATTATAGTATTTTATATAAAAAAAATTGAAAAAGAAATATTAAAACCAGAGTTTAGGTTTGGCCACGTGGCAATGAAGAGAAAAAGAGAAAAAAAGGAAGTTAAATTAGTTGGGAGGTGAAGGTGGAAGCAGGAAGAGAAGCGCGCCAATGTCTCGCCTCTAATTGCTTTTGAGCTGCAAACGTCCCTTCACACAACATTCCACCGCTTACTTTCCTCTCATTTCGCCTCTTCTCTCTCTCTCTCTCTCTCATTACAGAACAAAGAAACATTCATCAAACCAACAACAAAGTAAAAACAATTTCATTGCAGGATCAAATCAAACAACCCCATTTTTACAGTAAATCAATGGGTCATCCTTTTTGAGTTTCGAAGTGTGGGTTTTTTTTTTTTCTATTTGATCCAAAAATAAGGAACTGGTGTTTTCTTTTTTCTTTTTTGAGGAAAAGATATTTGCTTTTGATGACGAGTTGTTTTGGGACTTGGTGAATGCTGGGAAAGGAATATATTTCCTTTTGATTGTTAATGAGAGGCCAAAGCAGAAAGCATATGCATCTATGAAGACAAGGGCAAGGGAGTCGCCGTTTCACCACCTGATGCTAGAGCGTCTTTTTCTTTGGCGGTTTCCTTTCAGTTTTTTTAAATGGAATGGCAGATCCTGTTAGTTATGGCAATTCTGAACGTGACATTGAGCAAGTAATTACTACCCTTTTTCTTCTCTCTTATCTTTCTGTTGTTGGAGATATGAAAGACGTCTAAGAGGAAGAGGATTGGTTCCTTCGACTTAACTTTTTGCAAAGAAGGGTTATTTAAAACGGTCAAGCCTAGCCTGAGTTGTTTTCTTTACCTTTCTTGCAATTAGTTTACTTATATTCTGTCTGGGTTTCAAAAAAATGGAGGATTAAGGGTAGAAATGAAGGTTGTAGTTATTGGTATTTATGCTGGTTTCTTTAGGTCCATAAACAAAGGAGGAGAAAAGGAGTTAAGACATGTTATAGAAATTGTAATCCCTTTCATAAATTTGCCATGTGGTTTGCTGTAAGTGGGTAAAATGGGGCTGTTTTCTTGAATAATAAGGCTAGTGGTGACACTCAGATTCATGTAATTATGAGTTTACTTATGACTATTTGTTCAACGAGCAGAAAATCTTAGATGAAAGCAGGGGAGGATTCTGACATAAGCAAAATGAGAACAAAAGCTTATATTAATTCTGATTTATCTTAGGGATAGTAATCCGATAATTAATTAGTATGATGTTGGCAAATTTTTCTTTTTGGTTTTCCTTTTTTAAGAAGAAAGATTCTTAATTATACATTATAGAATAGGACCATAGAGATACTGATTCATGTAGACTCTGGATTTATATATGGGTTTGACCATGTGAAGATTGATAGCTACAAAGTCAAGAGTCCCTAGTTTGCTAGTTTTAATACTCAAAAGAAAAAGTTTGGGATTTCACATATGAATGAGGTGAAAAATAAGAAACTGAGAGCAACAAGTTAAAAGAAACTAAGGGATGGGATAAATTCCCTGGAAATGATCAAGAATATAATGCCGAGTGACACATTTTCTTTATCTGTGGAACTTCCTCAATCTGTTGCCCCTGCCTGAAGCATCTGCATCTTCATGTCTTACATGATCCTCATTCTCTTAATGTATAGCAAAAACTAAAAACATAAATAAATTTTGAGGGCTGGTTGAAAGTAGCCCTTTGGAAATCCCAAAGTGAAACGCATTTACTGGTAGTCATATAGAAAAAACGTTCCTGTTTCATTCACGCAGACTGCAGATTTTAGCATTTATTTTTTCTTGGTTTCATTTTTGTCTAAGATTTGGATCTCTTTGCTCTTATTTGTTTTTTAATTTCTTTCCCTTTGTTTTGAAGGCACTTATTACTTTGAAAAAGGGCACTCAGCTTATCAAGTACAGCCGTAAAGGAAAACCCAAGTTTCGTGCATTTAGACTTTCTCCTGTGAGTTATTTTCTGTCAATTTCAAAATCTGCAATTTTATTTCATAGCAATGTACTCTTTCAGCCTTTTTCCCACATCAATATATTGGTTTAACAGCATTACACTTTAAAAAAGTAAGTTAATAAGCAAGAAACATATGTTAGAAGTACATTTATGTAGTCCTTAATACATGCATGTGCATGTGAATTTTCTTCTATTTCCTATTTTTAATTTTCTATCTGGCATGCAGTTATTAGTAGAAAAATATATGCAGTTCTCCCTCTCAGTAACCTTAAGTGCATATATGATTTCAATTTTAGCTGTATTAACAGGATGAAACAACACTGATATGGTTATCACATGGAGAAGAGAGGAATCTGAAATTATCTTCTGTTTCTCGTATCATTCCTGGACAACGAACTGTAAGCTTTATGTCTGCATTTCAGTTTTCCAGTTAATGAAAAATGTTGCAGTTTAATTAGCCTTCTTTTCTATGTTATGCCACTAAGATTTCCATGCAAAAAAAAGGAAATAACTAACCACTGTTTGCGAACTGCTACAGGCTGTTTTTAGAAGATATTTGCGCCCAGAAAAGGAGTACTTATCTTTTTCACTTCTATACAATAACGGCGAAAGATCTCTCGACCTGGTTAGTACTACTTAACAGTTAATTCTGCTATATATTTATATTCAGCTGAATGGTAAATTTGAATCCAGTGATTACCATTGTCTACCTCCATAGATCTGCAAGGACAAAGTTGAGGCAGAAGTGTGGTTTGCAGGGCTCAAGGCATTGATTGGACAGAATCGTAATAGACGAACTAAGAGTGATTTCAGTGATGTGAGTTTTCCATTCTACCTATGTGCACTAAGTTGGCAGATTGAAGCAGTATTTGTTGGAAAATCCACTTAGAAAATAACGCAATTGTGGCTTGAGAATTTAGGAGAGACTGGCTCTAGCAAAATACTAATTCATTAGTTAAATCACTAACTTGGGAATATGGCAGCAAATATTTTGACTCTTACCAATTTAAAGTGTAACAATCTACATGGCGTGTTTCAAGGTATGAATTAATAAGGACATCAAATCGAACTTGATAGTCTTTTGAATGATACACACAGTGTGAGAACCATTATTACATGAATTCAGGGAATGTATGCGATATATTGTTGCCTGTGCTTTAGATTGAAATCTTTTCTTGCTAACTTCCATGTCTTTATGTCAGCTACAAGGAGATTTCTTTCTAAATGGCCGCCCATTTGGTGCAGCTCTAGAGTTCAACAATAGTGTTGCCCATGGTAGGGTGTCTATAGATTTTGGAAGCTCAGATGTGGGGTCAGAACGCGCAAGTATGCAGTTGAGAACTAGTGCTGGAGATGGTTTTCGAATTAGTGTTTCAAGCACTCCTAGCTGTTCAAGTGGCGGATCTGGTCCAGATGACATAGAGTCATTAGGTGATGTTTACGTATGGGGAGAAGTTTGGTCTGATGGAGTTACACCAGATGGGTCCGCAAGTTCAGTCCCCACAAAAATTGATGTGCTAACTCCTAAGCCCTTAGAATCAAATGTAGTTCTTGATGTTCATCAGATAGCTTGTGGCGCTAGACATATTGCTCTTGTAACAAAGCAAGGTGAAGTTTTCACCTGGGGTGAGGAATCTGGTGGGAGACTCGGTCATGGAATTGAAAAAGACTTTAGCCACCCCCGACTCGTTGAGTTCCTGGCAGTCAATAATGTGGATTTTGTTGCATGTGGAGAGTATCATACATGTGTTGTATCCACATCTGGTGATTTATTCACTTGGGGTGATGGTACTCATAATGCTGGACTCCTTGGTCATGGAACTGACGTTAGCCACTGGATTCCAAAAAGAGTTTCTGGTGCATTAGAAGGACTACAAGTCTTATCTATCGCCTGTGGCACATGGCATTCAGCTCTAGCAACCTCTAATGGGAAGCTATTTACATTTGGTGATGGAAAATTCGGTGTTTTGGGCCATGGAGATCGAGAAAGTCTTACATATCCAAAAGAAGTCCAAATGTTGAATGGACTAAAGACTATTAAAGTTGCATGTGGGTTATGGCATACGGCAGCTATTGTAGAGGTTATAGGCCATTCAGGTGTCAACATTTCATCAAGAAAGTTGTTTACCTGGGGTGATGGTGACAAACACCGGCTAGGACATGGAAGTAAGGAAACTTATCTACTTCCAACCTGCGTCTCTTCACTAATTGACTACAATTTCCACCAGATAGCTTGCGGACATACTATGACTATTGCACTTACTACATCAGGTCATGTCTTTACTATGGGTGGTACTGCATATGGTCAACTAGGCAACCCAAGTGCTGATGGAAAGTTACCATGCCTGGTACAAGAAAGACTGGTAGGTGAATTTGTTGAAGAAATTTCTTGTGGAGCATATCATGTTGCTGTCCTGACATCAAGAAGTGAAGTGTTCACTTGGGGAAGAGGTGCCAATGGAAGACTGGGACATGGTGACACAGAAGATAGGAGAACTCCAACATTGGTTGAAGCATTGAAGGATAGGCATGTCAAAAATATATCATGTGGTTCAAATTTCACTTCCAGTATATGCATCCATAAATGGGTCTCTGGTGCTGACCAGTCAGTTTGCTCTGGCTGCCGACAGGCCTTTGGTTTCACTAGAAAGAGGCACAATTGTTATAATTGTGGGCTGGTGCACTGCCATGCTTGCAGTTCCAAGAAAGCATTGAAAGCAGCATTGGCTCCAACACCAGGCAAACCTCATCGCGTTTGTGATGCTTGCTATTCAAAACTTAAAGCTGCTGAAGCTGGTAATACTTCAAGTTTGAATAGAAAAGTTGCTGGTCCCCGCCCCTCATTAGATGGCAGGGAAAGAATGGATAGGGGAGAGATAAGGTCTTCTAGGCTTTTGCTCTCTCCTAACACAGACCCACTCAAATACCTTGAGATCAGGTCAGGAAAACCTGGGGCCAGATATGATTCTCCTTCTCTTGTCCAAGCTTCGCAAGCTCCATCACTTTTACAGCTTAAAGATATTGCTTTTCCAAGTTCACTCACTGTTATTCAAAATGCTTTTAAACCTGCTACTCCTCCACCAACGCCACCACCTCAGTCCCCCATCAACTCAAGATCTAGTTCACCATACTCAAGGAGACCAAGCCCTCCACGCTCTGTCACATCTACATTTTCAAGGAATTTTATTGAAAGCCTAAGGAAGTCAAATGAACTTTTGAAACAAGAAGTGGCAAAATTGCAAAATCAAGTACTAGTGATATACCTTTTTGCTATCCCATTATGATCATTACTACACTGCTAGTGTTAACCTTGCAGCCTTGCATCAAAAATAACTTTTCTCTTCTTTTGAGCAATTACAGATGAAAGGATTGAACCAGAAATGTGATTCACAAGACACGGAGATGCAGAAACTAAGAAAAAATGCTGAAGAATCTGCTTCATATGCTGCAGCAGAATCATTCAAGTGTAAAGAGGCCAAGGAAGTTTTGAAATCCTTCACAGATCAGGTATAGTTTAGTTCACTTAAAATTTCCACTAGATATAAACCACTGCTCTATGTAAATGCTAATCACACCATCTAGAACCTACTGATGATACAAATCAAAATTCTTCTGCAGTTGAAGGAAATAACAGAGACATTGCCTCCTGAGATTTTGGAAAGCGAAACCTTTAGAGCTATGCATACTCAAGCTGAAGCATTCTTACACACACATGGAACATCTGAAGCTGCCGCTTCTTTTCCAGCAAGCTTGGAGTCTTCAGATATGCAAGACCAGAGAGTGGAAGATAATGTAGACACTGCTGCTACTGTCCCATCTTGTAATAGTGGAAGTTCTATTACAAGAGAGGCTGCACCTCAACAAAGCTCACAAATCGAATCAAGTGCGTCAGAGGCTGCACCTCAACAAAGCTCACAATTAGAATCAAGGTCGTCAGAGGCTTCAGCAATTAGAGGTGGAGGAGAAAATGAGCTTACCGAGCAATTTGAACCTGGAGTTTACATCACCTTCTCTTATAACCAAAATGGTGCCAAGCTCTTTGGACGAGTTAGATTCAGGTACTTGACTAAATGGTTGATTCTACTGAAATTCCACATGCCAATTCATGCATGGATCAGCAGAGAATTAATTTTTCTTGTGATTCCTGCAGAATGAATAAGATTCAAGGCCATATTCTTCATCCTTTGACTAATTCTGTTTTTTTCTTGTGATGATGGGTCCCACATGAGACAATTTAGCTAGACTGAAACGATGTCACAATGAGAAGAGGATAGCATAGTTGTTAGACAATTAGAATGGCTGGTCATCAATCTTAGTAGCTTCAGTTTCGTACAATCACTTCAAGAATAATTAGTTAAGCTCTGTATATCAAGGGGCAAGTTATAGAATGTATGTATTGTAAAATATAATTCAGAATTAAGATTTAATAATATAATATAAATTGTATAAATTAAATTATATATTATATAAATATTAAAATATATAATATATATTATATATTTAATATGATAACATGATTAAAATATAATAAAATGGAATTAAATAATTAAAAAATTATATAATTATTGTGTTGTATCAAAGTTAGATGTTTTGTTAACAATCTCACCGCAGGAAAACAGGATCAGTGATAGGAATGGATACAGAATGCATACATACAGCATACATGCATACACACATAGGCACAAACACCCATACATGCATAGACACAAACATACACACACAAAGAATGCACCATCGACGTATATATACCCGGATAACCAGATTCCCCTGACGATCCTTTCTACTTCTGAAAACCCAAGATTGACTAGCATTTATTGTGCAAGACTTGCATTGAGATTGGTCAGTGACTTGCATGAAGAGCTCTTAATCTCAATGCCTTTAATTGACTCCAACATTTTTGCAGTAAACGGAGGTTTGCTGCACATCAGGCAGAAGAGTGGTGGCTCAGAAATAGAGATAGGGTGCAATTGAGGTATATTATGCAGGTAACAAGACCAGCTTCAGCCGCATCATCCCTTACTCCACCACACCCTCCACAACCACCATCTCCACCACCTGCTGATGAAACCAATGAGGAAGCTTCCCCTCCTGAAACTTAGTGATCTGGCAATGTATAGCAGAAAAAGATTATGCAGCTACTATGACAGCAGCATTTTGATCAACAATCAAGCATGGGATGTACTTTGTTTTTAGGAAAGGTTAGGTTTGGATGTTTTATCCAGGGAAGTAGGATACAAAAATTCTGCATCACTTTGCCTCAACAAGGCATAGAAACAACTCCATGCTCCAGACATGATGACTGCAAAGGTGTTTACTTTAGAGGCAGAAAGAAGTACATATAACTCTAAGTATTCATTCTTCGTTTCTTATCTGTTACCTTCTAAAATCTTTCTAGTGAGACATTGTAGCTGTACAGTATATAAAATTTATTATTTGTGACATTAGCAAAGTCACTTTTTTCTCTTTTTTTTTTTGAATAAATTGAAATACTGAACAGCTTTTGTTATACACAAACACGTAATTACATACACTTAAATACATATATATATATATATATATATACTTTTATACAAACATTATCTTACTTTCTATTTAGATTGAAGGTTAATAAACTTTAACTTTCAGATTTTACTTTCAAATTCCGTAGAAAAATAGATAATCTAATGAGTACAACAAATAAAAAGGGTTCATTGGGACAGTGAAAGAAGGAACTATATACAAAGTAAAATATTGTTACCACTAGTAGAAAAATTATTTGGGGTGGTGGGAATCTTTAGATCAATTATTTAACATATTAAACCATGTTTGTATCCATTAATTATTTGGTGGGTTGATAATCCTAATACCAATTATTTGGTTGAGAAAATTTGTTTTGCAATATTTGCATTAGAGCACTTTGATAACTTGTTTATGGCCATCAAAGTTGTTGATGTCACTTTGATAACTTGCCAACTATATTTGATAGCTGAACCAACCATAGTTATTACATCTATCAAGAAATTGACTCAATCTGGACTTTTATTTAGGATTTTTTTTCTTATTAAAAAAGAAAATTAACTTTTTTTTTCAAAAAAAGGACCGGTATATGTAAATAATTAGTGATCCAATGAGAGAATAGCACGTGTCAAAAACCTTAGTCGTCAAGGAACCGCGCCCCGGGCCTTTAATACACGTCAATTCAGTTTCCTGCGCAATTACTTAGCGAAAAAATAAATACAAAAGTGATAATAATTAAATAGACTAAAAAATATTTTAATTTTATCCCTCTGACTTCCAAAATTCTCCTCTGCTAAGAAACCTTTATTAAAAGCTACTTTTCAATCCCTCGATCCTAACCTTGGATTTTTTTCCTTTTCATTTTCCGGGAAATAGTTTTTCCTGGAAAAAATAGAAAAAGCAGAGCCCAATTTTCCATCGAACCAAACGGAAGCTTTTTCTGAATGGGGCAACAACAATCGAAAGGCGAGTTGTTGTACAATCAAGTGAATTACGGCAACACTGAAGGGATCAAAGCTCTTTGCCGTGAAGGCGCAGGCCTTGAGGTACCAACTAATTAATTCTGATTTTTTTTGTTATTTAAAAACTGATTAAATTAGGTTTTAATCGATTTTTTTTTGGTTATGGATTGGCAGTGGATTGATAGAGAAGGGAAAACGCCGTTGATTTTAGCGTGTTTGAATCCGGAGCTTTTTAATGTGGCCAAAACTTTGATCGAACTCGGTGCCAACGTTAACGCTTATCGTCCAGGTTTGTTTTTTTTTTAATTCATTTCTCAAGGGAATTTAATTAATTTTTGTTTTTTGATGAAGTTAAATTTTGAGTATTGCTTCTAACAAATAAATTTAACCTTTTTTAATCACTCCCAGAACCAGAGATGTACGATATTGAAGAAACTTTCTTTATTTCAATTTTTTTCTTTTTCGCATTTGAAATTTTTGCTGGAAATTTGTCATGGTTGGTAATAACCCGTGTTAAAAAGGATGACATTTGGGTAAAGTAAAGGGGCTTTGGAGGCTTTACCAGAAACGACTAGTATACTAACTGATTTAAGTTTTGGTGTAATTTGTGTTTAGGTCGGCATGCTGGGACTCCCTTGCACCATGCAGCAAAGAGGGGCCTCCAAAATACTGTCAAATTACTTCTTTCACATGGAGGTTATTTGTCTTATCCATTTCTGTAATGCTATGCGAAAACCAAGTTATTAGTTGTTACAGGATGAATATGTTTGATTTGAACTGTGTGGATTAGTCTTATTAAATGGCGTGTTCAAATTTTCAGCTAACCCGTTGGCGCTGAATGATGATTGTCAAACACCTCTAGATGTTGCTAGGGTGAAAGGACATGTCAATGTTGTGCGGACAATTGAGGTATAAATGGAAGTTTATTTCTTATATTCTATAATTTTTATGACATTCTCAAAACTTTGACATTTATCATGTATACTAAGTGCTGCCTGAACTGAGATTTTTTTGCCCTCTGATGTTGTGCAGGACCACATATGCTTATTCTCTGGTTGGATGCGGGAGTTTTACGGGCCAGGATTTATTGAAATGTTTGCTCCTCAATTGGTTTCAAGAAAAGTGTGAGTATTATTATTTGGGATACTTTTTAATTTTGATTTTTTTTGCTTGTTTGCTTCCTTATGCCATAGAAGCAATATGCCTGGATAGTTTCTTTAATGAAAATCTTGATTTTTTATCAATCAGTAGCATTCTTTTTTCAAGCAAATTGGTGTATCTTCTCACTAATGTACTTCTTGCAGTTGGGTGGTTGTTTTACCAACTGGTTCCCGTAACCATACAAAGCCTTTCAAGTTGGAGCTGGCCATATATTCCAGTTTGCAGGTATTGCAAGTATAATTTGTCTCTCATTTTTTAATCTAGAGCAATACAGGTTCTAAGAGTGCAAAAAGAGGTGAATTGAGCCAAATATCTTCTCAGCTAAATCAGAATGCTTCCTTTTTCAACCTGAATTGAAGCTCAAATGAAGGCTGAACTAAGTCAAAAATCCACAAGCTTGGCTTTAATTAGCCTGAATTTGATCATCAAGTTAGCATTGGCTTTCTTAAATATATATGATTCTATTATGTGTAAATAATGAATTTTACTTACTCTTGATTACCAATGTATTAGATGTTAAATATGCATATAGGCTGCAAGCTAATAGTTGAGGTCCTTTTCTACCGCTTGTTTGGGTAAATGGCTAATGAACAGGATGCCCAACCACGAACAATTATTCCATTGTGGAGAGCTAATTTGGAGGAGCCAAAGCTTAACCAGCCTGATCCTTCGGTGGCAATCCTTGATAACAGCACCCGTAATTTCTCTTGCTAATATATCTAGTTGTCAATATTTTTTGGCTATGTTTTTGAATTTGAAATCAGATGGGTTTCTTAGTCTCCATATTTTGATTGATTTTATCTTCATGCATAGTCTCAAGACGCGGGAGGCGGAGGCGAAGTATTTACACCTCCCGAGAGGCGAGGTGTAAGCCTGGAATAATAGCTAGACTTAAGCATGGTAATTATCAGTTATTTACAAATGTATAGAAAACCCTGAAATTGAATGAAGGTGCATGCAAAATGATAAATCCAGAGTCCTTTGATATTAGAAATTATTAGGACTTTAATTGCAGCTTTACAATACTCCAGCCTCCGTTATGTTGTGTGAATAATTAGGTGAAAACTGGTTACTCACTTTGATGCTTGGATACTACCAATAAGTATTTGTTTCAGTTTTTGGATGATAGTGTATGTTTTCTTTGTTAGAATTCACATCACTGTGTTCTGGTTCTTTTCCAGAAACACGCATTAAACTTGCGCCCGAATATGAAAATGACAGACAGAAGCTTCAGTGGTTTTGTGATGCATGCAAAGGAATCCCACAGGTACTAGTCACCCTCTATATTCAGATGTTTCATTTCTGCTTCCTGTTTGTAGAGCCATGCAGAACTTATAGTACTGTAACTACAGAAGCAAGTTTTGTCAATCGGAAGTGAATTCTTTTATCATTACAATTATATTTCCTCTAGTTTTTTTACAATAATACTATGAATTTCCTGTTAAAAATTATTGGGTCTTTGAAAAGAAGTTACTGTAGCTAAGTGAAGCTGGACTCAGTACACAATGGAGTTTATATTTTTGAATCTGTTTGCTTGAGGGAATTGCACTGTTTTTCAGAAGCAAATTAGGATAAGTGTGAATAGAATTTTTTATTGAAACTACACAAACATTCTATAAGGTATATGAGATGTAGACTTTTGTTTTTGGGTTGTGAGGGTGTTGGGTTCCAGAGTTTATGCAGTAACAAGTAAAACCTCAGTGTAGTTGTTCATTTACCCAACTTTTAGAAATATGAAACTTTTGGTGTCTGATATATCTGGCACGGTAAATGTCCAGTTAATTTTCAGTCTTTCACATTAAAACTCCATGTTTATGTGAGTTATGGAATTTGGAATATGTAGGCAACAGGTCCTGCATTTCTGCATAATTCTCAGCCTCCAGCTGCTCAGGCAACTGCACCACAAGATGCAGAGGATTTAGAATTAGCAATGGCAATCAGTGCCTCTATCCAGTCAGCTATTGCAGAGACACCCAATTTCGATTTGCATTCTGGCAATGAGGCTGGTTCATCCACCAGTTGGAGTAGCTCTGTAAGTACTAGCAATCACAGTGGTTCAATAGCAGTGATGGCATCTGCTCCTACAAAGGCAAGCATCAGTGAATGGTCAATGACTGAACCTGGCTCTGGTAGCAATTCAACTGAGGGCACGGGGATCCATAATAATAACATTTCTGCTGTCCATACGACAGTGCAAACCTCAGATTCAGTCCCATCAGCCCCACCAGCTGTTAATGAGATCATAGAAGATGGTCCAATTCAATATCCATCGATTGATTCCAGTCCGATTGATATGTCTTCCACAAATATTGAAAGCGTATCTGCAAGTGCAGATCAAACAAAAGAAGACGAAGCTCCTTCTTCATGTGTGATATGTTTGGATGCTCCATCTGAGGCAGCTTGCGTCCCTTGTGGCCATGTAGCTGGATGCATGTCTTGTTTGAATGAGATTAAAGCCAAGAAATGGGGTTGCCCTGTATGTCGTACCAAGATTGAGCAGGTTATAAGGCTCTATCGTGTTTGAATTTCACATCTGAATTACTTGTGTAAAGCTCTAAAGGTTTTCTGTGATTTCTGCGCCTCAAATAAGTTTGTTTCCTTGTGGAGTTTACTAGTTTGTAAGCCTGCGCATCGCGCTATTTATTTTTGTAAAATTATATAATCCAAAATTACTTTAAACAAAATTCATTTCATGTATATTTGCAGCAAAAGGAAAATTATGAATAGATCCCAACTCGAAACTATCATGAAATTCCAATTATGAATAGATCCCAACTCGAAATTAACTTGAAATTCCAATTTCATGACCAACATAATGATCTAACGGGACCCTTTCAATTATCAATCTCTATCTAGTTCAAGTAGCTGTGGATTATGTTGAGTAGAGGAACAGTGGGAGATCATGTCTCTTCTGAAAAGAGTAAAGAAGAAGTTAAAAGGCAAACTGTAACTTGACGCGAACGTGACCTATTGCCACCACTGGCATTGTGGAGAGTTGGCAGGAGCTAGTTAGGCGCTTTGTCGGCATACTTTTTACACTTCGCATGTACTCAAAACATCCAAAAAAAAATGGGCAAGGCTCTTTTGGAAGACATCCTTTGTCATGTTGGCTAGCTCTTTGATTTACTCCAGAAAGTGGACGGTCATGACTCATGTTTCCTTAATAGAGTGTGATCTACTTATCAGCCATTCATATCGTTTAAAGCATTCCACTGATGTTGGTTAAGGATAAACCAAGATGGGGCCCCTCTCACTGTTTCCATGCGCTTTATGCCTTACTCATGTCTTTTAATCATCAAGGTGCAGCCTTCCCTGTTTCGGATGACTCCTGGGAGGCCTATAACAACCAATTGGGATTTGATGAAATTGGGTTCAAGACCCGTCAAAAGCGCTCGGCTTCATCTCTCTTTCATCTGTTTGCTGTTCACTTGGGATCGGGCTAACTATTTAGGCTTCCAAGTTGCGTTTCATAATGACAA
>NW_018397264.1:5787363-5812504 GCF_002168275.2 Theobroma umbraticum
ATAGTCACATGTCGTGTAAGTTCTCTTGAGTCCAATCCGGGGAGCCTGCTTGGTCTCTCTCTGCCTGGTACGAGCTTAAAGGGCAGACTGAGAGGCAACAAGACTAGTTTCGTTGATCTTTCCTGCGTATGTTCTACCGCTAGAATCCAAATGCAAATGCATAGTTGTTAGAATGGGTAAAAACCGTAAAACTTCGGCCTAATCCAATAAATTATATTGGCCCGACTGATCATGCTGAATGTCAAGAACAAAACCTGCTTGACCTTATCCCCTCCTAATTAGATTTTTAAAAGAAGCTAAACTACTGGCAACTACTTGTTAATTGAATCAACCCAAAACGCTTTTGCAATGGCAAAATGCTTTCCACCTCATTGTGTCAATATCTATTCTTGCCTCTGTTGTCACATGCAAATAGCAAAGGGAGCAAAAGGGCATTTAATCTTTGATAACTCTCCCAATCTTCCTCACATAGACCCTGTCCTTAATTTGTCCTAAACCCAAAAAAAAGTTGGAAAGCAACTTCAAATTACCATAGGATATCCATATTTTGCACATCCAAGGCTTCTAAACAAGTAGCTCTCTTGGAATCAATACAAGCAGAGAAAGAAACAAGAAGTACATGAATGCTACAAGCCATTACTGTTTGTTTTATTATTACTTGGTCAGTAGGCAAGCCAATGTTTGGGAGGTAAATGGTTCTTGGACATGTTATTGCAAGAAGAAGCCAAGAATCATACAAACAATAGAAGCAAGAAAAATTGTCCTCGACAGTGAAGGCAGACATAAAGTTGAAAGATGCAGGGGGAAATGTCATTCTTAAGTATAAGAGAGTATACAACTTTTTCCCCCAAAAGGAAAAAATTTTCATCTTTTTCTAATTGTGAAATTGTTAATAAGCTGGGAAAAGATCCCATTAGCTTGGGATGATTAAAGCCCGTACTATTTTTAAAAAAAAATAAAAATTTCTCTTCACATTTTGAGTGCTCCAATGGGCACTTTTTTGGTGCACTTCCTTTGAATTCATGTCCACCACCCCCACCAAATGAAGCTTATACTTATGTTTTAAAATAATTTGAATAAGGTTTTAATTGGGTTCTAAAGCAAAGCTTTTTGGAAGATAATATCTTCCCTATTGGAAAAAGATTGAGAGACACGACATATCTCAATTCTGCTTTGCTTTTTGCTAAGAAAAAGAAAAGGGGAAGCTAATTCGGGTAGGCTTTGGCCCCTTTGCCCGCTTCCCGGATCTTTTTTTTTTTTTTCGATCTCTCCAGCTTGTGAATCGATAGATAATCCTTGGGGTTAAAAGGACTAATCTAACCATGTTTGTGCCATATACGAATAACACAAATGGACCAAGACATTGATTAATTAGCATATATTTAAAGATATTCTATTGGTTTCTTTTAGATTAGTAAAGAAGGGAAATGAAGAATACGAATTTTTTGCAGTCCATGTCCACTGACATCTTCTTGTCTCCTATGGATTAATCCTACTTTATATTGAAATGTAGTCTTAATTTGCTCGGATATGTAATTATTGCAATTAATTTCAATAATTCAGCTACAGACTCGATGCAGCATTATAATTCTATCTCAACATGGACTTTATAAAACAATTGAGAAATGATCTTAAACAATTGAAGAATAAAAAGCAATTGAAGATACTACATATGATGAGAGGAGGATATGATCACCCACAGGGAACTTATATAAAATAATATAAATGTCATTAATTTTTATTTTCAAAAAATAAATTAATATATCTCACATTTATATAAAGTTTGCACAGTAATCACACATGTAGCCTTTTGCTTAGTGTTAGTGGCATACTGCATTACTTATTATAAATAGGACTAGTTAAAAAGTATAGGAAGAAGAGCTTTTGAGTTTTGATGCATTGGGTGTAGTTTTCACTTCTTTTTACCAAATCATTGGGCATGTGAAAACACTCACAGGAACTAAAGGGTGAGTGATACAGAAACATATATATATATATATATATATATATATATATATTCTCACTTCAAAAGAGATGGGTATCCAACCATAGCAATTAAGCTAATGGTTCAAGTAACCAAAAAGAAAATTAGTCAAGTTGATACTTAAAAGGCTAGCTATTAATAGGATGCTGATTGATTTGTTCTTGTGATAGCAGTGGCCTTGGTTGAAGCAAGGAACAAGCAAAAAATGGACCGGCAAAGCATTCCTTTGACAAGTTGACAAAAATGCAAAGTTCGAACTATGCCTTACAGGCCAAAAGTGATGACCACGAATCTAGGCATCAAATCTGCACTTGTTCTCGGGCCAAAAACTGTACTTTCCATCTGCTTCAACTGTAACAGGGCGCAATTGGATAAAGTCCTTGCCACTGGGAAAAATCCATAATGTTTAAGAATAACCAGGTTTTGCAGTGAGCAGGCACTTAGCAAAATATATAAGAAAGGGAATTGCAAAATTTCTTTGCTACAATCCAATCTTTGATGAATGAGTGCAAGTCTTTTTCATCCAGCCATTGCTTATAGCTGTGCTTCAAAATTTCAATCAAAGGCATACAACCCTTTGGAGCAATCAAGCATGTTTATAATGCTGGCGGAAAACCCTTTTGCAGGTGTGGAAATGGACAGCTTTCCCTGATCAAACATGTTGATGATTGTGATATTGACCATTGAAATTTCAGGCGACAGTTTCCTTTGGTACATTGTCCAATCCAGATTGCGTATTCAGATACATTATAGGGTCTTTGAACAATGGATTTTGATGGCGGTGATTGTCGAATAATTGGTCTATCTATATATAATTTTCATTTTCTAGAATATATATATATATATATATGGTACGTAGTAAAGTAAGAAAAAGAAATACAATATTGACAATTAGGAATAAAGTCTTTTCCTATTAAAATTGAGTGAGTTACCTTTCTCACCAAAACAATGGTAGCTTAAACTTTGAAATGGATCATTATTGCATGGGATGTGCTAACAGCTAAGGAAGCAGCACACAGCCCACCAAAAACACACAAGTATTTTTTTCTTTTTTAAAGTAGAAAAAGGGAATGGGGAAAATGAACTTCTCCCTCTTCCTCTCTCCTTCTTTAGTTCTTGTTCACCTTGCATTTATCATTGCCTCCTATCCCTTTCACATAGCATGAAAATACACATACATACATATATATATAGTTAAATGCAAATTAAGACTAGAGGTTTAGCAAATAGCGAGCATGCATCTTTCTCAGGAGATAGGACATGTCTAAATGTATTTGAATCATTTCTATTTGGGCCATTCCATCATTTTCTGCCAAGAGTTGTTACGGTAATATGTTTCAATTTTTTTCTTTGTTCTTTCTTTCCTCAAATAAAAGCTCCAGGTCTGCTGCCGCAGCCTCACCTTGTTCCTCTAGGTAAAGACCAAAAGGATAGTTGCCAAGGACAAGGTTTTGTGGAAAAATTGCAAATTTCCCAAATTGGTTTTGGTCCATTAGATCAAGCAGTCTAATGGCAGCCAAATCTTGGGATTGTTTTTTTGTTAACCCTAGGGTTCAAAGCAATGCCCACATGAGCTGTTTGTGAGGAACTGTGCTTGATGGACTGATGCTTTCAGGTGATGCAAGTTATACCTCAAATGAAGTCAGTGAAGGGCAATGCGGTCATTTGGGAAAAGGTGTTGTCAATCAATGGAAAAAGGGTGAAGAAACAAAATCATGTTATTCCCTCATATTTTTAACCCAATAGCTTTATCCTGTCTCCATCCATCAGTTTTCTCTCTCATCCTTCCCTAGCTGTTAAAACCTCTTTCCATTTCCATAAAAGCCCTAGACAAAGTTATTTCCACTTACCCATTTACCATTGCCTGTTCTCTGTGATGTTAAAACTTTTGCAGCAAGGGAACTGAGAGTTTGCTTCCCCTTTTTCCAGGGAAAAAAAGGTTAAAAAAAAGAAAAACACTTATATCTGCCAAACACCACCCTCTAATGGTTTTTTTTTTTCTTCAGAAAACAAAGTCAGGAAAAGGAAAAGCCCACCACATAGACATCATAAGCCTTTCAAGTTTTCTAGGATTGATCAAACAAAGATTCAAAGAAACCTCAAAGAAAAGAAAGGGACTAGACCAGCTTGCCCTATATACTATTCTTTTTTCCTCTTCCTATATATTTAGCCTCATCATCATCTTCTTCAAACTCCAACCCCTCCCTCTCTCTCTCTCTCTCTCCCTCCGTTTCTGATCATGGCATTATTGAGTCCCAGGTGAAATTCACCTGTTATCAAACACTTTTTGGCCCTGTCTGTCATTCTTCATCACCTCAATCCCCACATCTTAAAAATAATAAATATTCCTAGACCTGTAAGCTTATTAGACACTGTTCATCTTCCTTACTGATCAAAGTTCCATCTCCCTTAATTTGCTCTCTTTTTCTCTTTCTCATCCCTCTTTGTTTCTCAGTTACTCTTCCCTTTGTTTTGTTTTCCCCTTTTGTTCCACTCCTGCTCTTCAAGCTGCCTAAAACCCTTGATTAAAGCAAGTAAAAAGGATCACCATATCCATTAGTTTCCATATGGATTCTCTTCATGGCTTTGAAACCTCGACTGCAAACCCTTCCACTACTTTAACCCCAAATTTCCCTACAAACCTTTCCATCACCACCGTGACCACCACCGCAACCACCATCAACACTAGCCCTTCTGCAGCCACCTCTCCTCCCCTTCCTCCTCTTCCTCCACTTCTCCTTCCACTCTTAGCCGCTATGAAAACCAGAAGCGCCGCGACTGGAATACTTTTGGCCAATACCTCCGCAACCACCGCCCCCCTCTCTCTCTCTCCCGCTGCAGCGGGGCCCACGTCCTGGAATTCCTCCGCTACCTTGACCAGTTTGGGAAAACCAAAGTCCACACTCAACTCTGCCCTTTCTTTGGTCATCCTAACCCTCCAGCTCCATGCCCCTGCCCGCTCCGCCAAGCTTGGGGAAGCCTCGATGCTCTCATCGGACGCCTCCGAGCCGCCTTTGAGGAACACGGAGGCAAGCCTGAAGCAAACCCTTTTGGGGCTAGAGCCGTTAGGCTTTACCTACGTGAGGTTCGTGATTCACAGGCTAAAGCCAGAGGCATAAGTTATGAGAAGAAGAAAAGAAAGCGGCCCCCTCAAGCTCCACCTCTTCCACCTCCTAATGGAAATCAAAATCAGTAAGAAAATCTTTAAAAGAAAAAGAAAAGACGTGATCAACGAGCTGCATGGGAAAAGAACATGATTTTTCCAATGTTTCTTCTTCGGTTCTTCTTTTTTTATTATTTATGTTATCCTATCTAATTAGTATAATCTGCAATATCGGATGCTATTGTCTTAAAAGTTTTTTCCTTTATGTTATTATGTCAGGTACTGCACCTTCCATTAATGGATATTACGCTACATCTTTATTAGTATTTTTTTTTATCTTTGATGAAAACAGTAGCTGTTTTTACTCATAGTCGTAGCAGCAGCAGCAGTGTATCTACTATTTGTAGTTAAAATCTATGTGACTTGAACACCCATTTGTCATTGATATGTACTTTGATAAGCCATTTATGACAAGTAATAGATTTGTAGATCAAGTTGTGTGTCTTTTCTTGAATGGTAAAAAATGTTTTTTCTTTTAATTTTATTAATTCTCTTTTATATTTTACAAAAATTTTTATAATATGGCCGATGGGGTATTTGGCATATCAAATCAAGCACTAAAAAGGGTGTGCAAAGAACCATGTGTCAGGTGAGTAAAAGAAGCATTCCTGTTTTAGTATCATCTATGTTCATCGTTTTTCTTTTTTTTTTTTTCCTTTCCTTTGCTTGTTGCTGTTGCTTTTCTTCTCGTTTGACAGAGATTACTGCTTGAATGGATATAGAGTGGAAGACAAGACTAAGCCAAGCAGCATCAAACACTTCAAACAGTTAACTAAACAGTAGTATACATCTTAGGCTTTTTAGAGATTATGGAGGTTTCCAGTTTTCAACAGCTAATTAAAATCTCATTAGTCCACTCATGTCCAGGGAAAGAAGTTGCTGCATGCTGGAAGTAGGTTAAGGTAACCTTTCACATATCAGGCTCTAATAAAGGGGATAGGTCTTTGTCTTGAATAGTCTATGGCAAGTTGCCTGATTTAGATATTGGGCAAATCCATCTCCCATTTCTCCGTTCTGTCAAATCTGTTCCCCCAAGGGGAGATATTTATTTATTAAGTGGAAGTCCATCGTCACATGAACCCTAACAAACAGTGAAATCTTGTTAGTTCTTCACTGAAGGCAACATGATTTGATATAAATTTTTGAGAAGGAGACAACAACTGTCGAATTTTAGATTATCATATCTGGAATCACACAAATGTTGAATAAGTATATAGCTGCCACCATATGGATTAGGTTAAAGATATTAGTCTGATATGACATGCAACAGACTAATCATAATAAGCTTAGTTTTCCTTCTATATATCAACTCTCTACACTTAAGTTCTAACCAATGCAGTGGACTATACTGGCTGCCTATTATGCAAATTATTACTTGCTACATTGCTTTTTTCTCCTTTTCTGAAGGGCACAATATTGTAGTAATATTGAATAGGAGTACAGCAGAAACATCTTAGGAAGAGGGGCAGAATTCGCTAAGGAATTTCCACCTCTTCTTATTCATCCTATACCACAAAAAACAGCACAGCTTGAAAGCATAGCAAAACAAAGGCATTGCCACGAGACCAGATAAAACAACCACACCAGATGAACATTTTGAATTCACATTGCTTGATTGCTTATATCTTTGTTTACCCATTGGTGCTCGGTTTCCATGAAACCATAAAGGCATTTATGTGAAGGAAAAGTTCATTTTTGAAACATGCTTTTGTTTTGGGTTGTTATTCATCAATCTTAGAGAGAAAGGCTAATGGCATCAAATGTAGACGATGCTAGAGATGTTATTTTGATCTGTTTTCTACAATGAATACCAATTTTTCTCTCTAGCTAGGTATTCTTGGAGTACATTGAGGTATGTCCATTTGAATCAAGGGTTTCATAACTACAAGAATAAAGTAAGAAAGAGTGACATCTTTTGATGGCAAAATAAAATTATTTTATGATGCCATGGGATTATATATTAGACTTTCACATTGGTTTACTATACCCATCAATAATATTAATTTGAACCTTTATTACAAAAGGCTATTATTTTACCACACATGGCCATCATTGATATAGGATATATTTAAGATTCTGATGGGACCAACGTTGATACTGGACTTTGCTTTTTGTATTTTCTGGTGCATTCAGAAAATAAACCCAGCATTATGAGTAAAAATCATTGAAATTCTGGGATGCAAGGTATTACTAGAATTGCTTGTTCAATGGTTAATTATACTCATTCGGGATGATGCTTATCTTATTAAAGGTGAAAGTGGAATATGATGATTTTGGTTCTCTACCTATCTACAATCTTTTTCACTTGTGATGAAACAATGGGGTGTTTTGGGGTGGGGGTGCGTTTCCCTTTAATATGATGAAGAAATCCAGTGTCCTATTGCAGTTATTTAAGATAAGGCGCCTTCCCAAACATGGAATGAATTTAGACACACTTAGTTATACGATCAATTCTTGATATATGTTTCTTCTCACCTCCATCTAAAACTATATGATTCACACATACATACATATACTAAACAATTAATATTTGATAAGCCCTCAAAATGAAATTAGATTTTAATATTAATTTTTGATTTCTTTCAAAATAATATCTCATTAATGAGGTATCAAGATTAATTTGATAGCTTAATAGTATATAAAAACTATACATTGTCAGCGCATCAAATATTTTTCTATATTCAATTGGCTTAGATTAAATTAAGAGTGCATTACCCTATTGAAAAATTTGATTTTTAGGTCTCTTTCTGGTTTAATTGATAGAAGTGTAAATAACTTTTGTCTTGTTGGTGGACTGAGAAGACTGGAAGCCAAGTAATCGAAATTGTTTGCTTCAGTCTAGTGGTTCAAATGATCAAATTCTTTGGATTGAAGAGTCTTCCACACCCCTTGAAACGATGGAAATGCATGCCTTTATATGTGTATATATTCCATTTCGAGCCTAAGTTCAATGACTTTGAACTATATATAAGAAAAAAAAAAACAAACTTTTCAAGATGTTCCAAGTATAATAGTCAGGTGTCTCATAATCGAGCTTATACCTTATTCTTGGTCAAGTCAAATAACCATCGATTTTAACCTTAATTTCTATGTAATTTCTAGACTTATCCCTTGCGGTTCAATCTAACTCTGATGATTTTTGGCTATATCAATGATGTAATATCTTGATATAAAGAAAAAGAAATCAAGAGAGAGAGAGATAGTTCTTAGATATATAGGCGGCTTGTAAGAGTGAGCAAAATCATTCCAAATTAAAAAAAATAGATCGTGAGTTCAATTTTTTTTTTATTCCGTTAGAATAGTTTTGGGGTCTTTGGTATAGCATTCGGTTGGAAAAATTCTCATAAGAAACAGGTTTCTTAAATTAGTTTTAGGGTTTTTTTATTCGGTTTGAGGTTTGATGAATCGATTTTAGGGTTTTTTAAATTGGTTTTAGAGTTTAAAGAATCAATTTAGGGTTTAATCAATTGATTTTAGACTTGCAGAATCAAGTTTAGGGTTTCTTGAATTGATTTTAAGGTTTAATGAATCGATTCTAGTGTTTGGTGAACTAGTTTTAGAGTTTTTTGGATTGATTTTAAGGTTTCGTGAATCGAGTTTAGGATTTTCAATCTAGATTTAGGATTTCTATTGAGCTAGGTTTAGGGTTTTTGGTGAACCGAGTTGAAGGGTTTCAAAAAATCAAATTTGGGGGGTTTTGGAAAAACAAAAAACGAGTTTCAGGGTTTTTGAGTTTAAGTCGGGTGTTGTGAGCTAGTTTCTAAATTTAGGATTAATAAGAACAAAAACCATAAACAGCATATAAAGAAATTGAAAAGAAAAAAACCACAACAAAAGAAAAGCAAGACAAATTAAAACAGCAATAATAAAATAATGAAATCTGAAATGTTCTTTTAAAATTATCTAAAACAACAAAAATGGAACAATTTTAAAAGAAAAAAAAACAAAAATGGAACAAAAAATAGAAAAAAAATCTTTAAAAAATTAAAAAAAGCACAAAAAGAAAACAAAAAAAATGCAAGCATAAAAAAATTTAGTATTTATATGCATTATTTTAAAACTTGATAAAATATTGTAAAAGAATTGTTGTAGTTTGGTTTTGTAAAACCGACTAAAGCAGTTTGGTTCTCAATAAGTTCAATTAAATAGATTAATTCAATTCGATTCAATTCTATCATAAAAGCAAGTTCAATTTTTTCAATTTTCAAAATTTTAACATCAAACCGATCGTTTACACACCCTAAATTTCTTGTAGTCTTTGAAAATCACCAAATTTCCAAGTTATTATTGAAGTGTTTATATAAAAACAGTACTAAGAACATAAATTCAGGGTGTTGTTAATCTAATTACCATTTGATTCTTCATGAACTCAAACCCTGAAAGCTTGAAGAGTCGTGATTGGCTTGAATGTTGACCCAAGGTATGCATACCAAGATCGAAGTGACTTTGAATTCAGCATTAAAGATTATAGATTAACCAAGTAGGTAGATTACAGGCGATATTCTTATCCATATACAAGACTTAATTACTAGACTTTTGCTTATGATTCGGTGCTCCAACTCTGGATATACATAAAAATTTGCAAAGCTCAACGCAATATTGATGACGTCTTCAAGTAATTTGCAACATTTTGGACAATGTTACATCTATATATATATATATATATATATATATATATATATATATATCATGCACAAATTCAACCAGAGCTTGCTTTGGAATTGGAAGGATTTCTTTTGTTCTTCCTGCCACTTTTACATGGCGTTTCTTCCCGTAAATTCTCCATGGATTTTCGCAGCTTTGCTCCATTTCTCGAATCCATGATGGTGTGCAGATATAAGGTAGATTCCAATTTCCAAGTTAAGCCAAAGTGATGAAGAAAAGGGGTACCGGGAGGAGTAATTAATTAATCAAAGAGGCAAATTAAGAGGGCTAGCTAGCTCGTTTACCGTTACCTAGCTTGGCAGGGAGTAGGAAAAAGATGGGCTGTTCCAAGGTTCACAAGACAGCTAAAGTTGAAGTTTGGTAATGCAAGCAAGAAATATAAATTGGAATCCAATTCATTGAACCTAATATTTGGCGACGGGGTCCCATTTTGAGGACTTCTTTTGGCAAGACAGCGAGACTTTGGAAAATCCTACAAATGCATGGGGAAGACGCCAATTTGATACAGTTGATGAATTGTACCATCTATTATATTTAAAGGAATTTCTTACAAAGTAGAATTTCAGATTGACACTAACGGCCACCCAAAAGTCGGAAGCCATATCAATCATCCATTGCTGCTTGATTTACATTATTCTGCAACTTGACAGACCTTTTGTAAAACTATCTTTTACTTATTTATTTTGACAAGTTTTTGGATACGCCATTATTCCCTTTTTTTTTCTATTTTCCTTATGAAAACTAAAAAATTATCTTATATCAAGAATTTATCAGATAAATCATGAGCTTATAAATAAGATTTTGTTTTTATAAATATATCTTTTGGGTTGAAAGCACGGAGCATGATAAATGCTATTAAAACTTCCTCAACAGGATTACAGATTTAATATCAATAAAAGATAGGATGAGTTTTGAACTCTATAACATATTTTTAGATTAAAAGTGTGGACAGTAAGATTTCGACTTAATAAATTAATTTGTTCTTTTTATTACTATATCTATTTATTAAAAGTTTTTTTTATGTCTTTAACTCTATTTGAAAATAAAAGAAATTATATGCGTAAACATATATTCTTTTCATTTTTCCATTTAATATAATATTACGACTATAATATATTTCCATCATCATTGAAATCGTACTCAGTATTGCATTAGTAAATCTTGGCAACTATATTAAAAACTTAATCTTGATCCTTTGAATAACGAGTCAAGGTGTAAGATTGAACTCCTTCCATCTCTTAATCTCATCCAATATTGAATAATTGCACAAGAAAACATTTTCATTATTCTCTATATATTTACCATCTTTCTTGATAGTCAATTAAACATATTCACCATCACCACCAACTCTCAATATTGTCCTACCCGTTTGACAGTACCAGTATTTGTTCCTGTTTTCAGTCTCTTACCACTTACCACAGACACTTTCATGAATTTCCACATTGACCCTATAAATTTTTTTTTTCTTTTGTTAGATAAATAGGGAACAAAAATCCCAAAGCCTAGGCTTTCGTTGGGAAAGTTTTCAACTAAAGTCAGCTGGAATATAAGCCTTCGAGAATGTGATGACAAGTGAAAACGGCCCCATTAATCCCACGTATTGAGACAAACAAGGATTTACCCTTGGCAAGTAAATTCGTGACTGCACAGACCCTTAGGTTTATACTTCATCCTGGATCGATTTTATCACCAAATTAATCATGATATGCAGATGAGTTCTCTCTTTCATAAACTTGGGTTTTTTTTTGTTCTCTCTTTTCTTATATATATCTTTTCTCTGTTAAAATGAGCTTCAAAACTGAGAAGACCAGTGAGTGCAATCAGCAATGTCAGTTTATCTTTGACATAAAGAATCTTAAAAAAAAAACAAAGATATTCCCAAATATGAAAAGGGTACGACAACTATGGATTCCCCTCCAGTCACTCCCAGTTGACAAATAGAAACAGCTCCCCCACTGTTTCCAGTTTTACCCTACTGCCTACTGTGGCCCCTCTCCTCGGCCCCCGCACGTGCTATCCTGTCATTCATGTCCCCCTCACCCCGCTCCAAAGATCACCCCCTATCATCCAGTTAATAGCATGATCTCCTCTCTGATTTTGCCACGTGGATAAATGACGGCCCTTGACGCATTTGCCCACCCACCCAACCAATCTTGATGATGTTTGGGCCATCAGTAACATGAAAGTTTGTCAACTTGTCGTGTCCAAGTCAGTAAGTTTCTGATGCACACCGGTACTGCTCTTTTGAAACAGCCTCTGGTTTTTCTTTAGCAATCTCAGGGCTAATTGACAGCATTGGATTGCCTCAAAATAATTAAATTTTGGCTTCTACTTGCCCACAGTTTGTCAAGACTGATTTCGGTAGATCAAAGAATCTCTACAATGTAAGATTGAGAGAGTACTTGCCTTCTACAATGTAGCTCAAAGAGTCCCTTTATATAGTAAAACACTATGATTTCTCTCCCTCCAGCTATATATCAAGGAGGCAAAAGAGTAACATAAAACTCAAATAATGTCTTCAAACCTACTTTAGGATGAAACTTCTCTTTAAAATGGTGGAACATGGTTGCTAGGACAAAGATTCATTGATCTATTTTAATTCTAGATTAATGGTACATTCACATGGAAGGGAATGCAAAACCCTATTATCTTATTCAAAATGTGTCTAGCATGCTTAGTTTGAATTACTTTTTGGTTGTTAAATAGATTACTTCTATCTAATCATAAATAAAAAATTATTTTTAAAAAATGGAAGGTAGCCAGACAATCTATATACCAACAAGAGACTTGACATCCTATGTTAGAAAAAAGAAAGTTTTTTTTTTTTTTATAATTTGGTACTATTCAATTTCCACAAGTTTTCCACTGGCTTTTAGAGATTGTGATTTTTCTTTCTCTTGTCTCTTTTGGCATCACCTCTAATTTAAAGACTATTACCTGAAAATAAATATTTGAGATGTTTTAAAAAAAAAAAAGGGTATGTTTTCTATCATGTGATCATATGTCATTAATGAACGAAAAATCCTCTCTCCATTTGGTCTCTCGTTCGGTATTCTTTTTATAACATTATGTCGCATGTCTAATAAATTTTTTATAATGAAATTTAAGGTTTAGAGTTTTTGCTTTAATATAATATAAGATTGGACATGTAACGTAAAATTATGAAAAAAAGATCAAGTGTAAGGAGAAGGATTTTTATTTGTGGTTAACTACTTGAGTTTAACATTTGAAATTAAGGGTGGGGTAAGATTAATTTGGATTAGTATTAGCTAGTTCATAAAAATAATAAAAGTCACTAATTATTTTGTTAGTCTGGGATTGGAAGTCCAAAAAGAAAATCCGAAGCAAAGGCCCCAAATTTTGCACAAGGCCTAGACTTGGGCTAAACTGGACCATCTAGAACAAATGAGCTATTCATTCGTGAACTTTGGCTCTCAAACTAAGGACCCTAATAGCCCATTTAAAATAAGCTTATGAAGCTTAAAATAATCTTGGATCTATCAAATTCGTGTAAACACGTTTATAATCCGTATAAAATAAACTAACATAGATAATTATGAATTAAATTTTTACTGAAAAATGAAAATAAGATAATTTACATTTTTAGCATTATCATTTTATAATCTCTTTTTCATTAATTTAAATTTATTTATGATCACAAAATAACTTCTCAAAAAGTGACATCTCAAATTATAATTTTTTTTCTCATTTCGATCAATGGAATAAATCAAAAATTATAAAGTCAGTGGAATATGGTACCGAATTGAACTACAGGACATAATGTGAATTAATTACTCATAATTAATAGTGCCAAAGAGTTCAATTAATGCAAGTCCTTCACCAATATGTTAGGGTGTAGCTGCTCTAACCCTACACAGGAATCCCAAAATGTACGTACGTAATATATATCCCTACCAACCGATTTGTCTTGGGTATCTATCCTTGTCTTTACTTTTGTCAGACTAGTTTTGAAAGAAAGTTTTTCGGTTTGGGGTTGAAAGGAAAAAGGCTAACAGTATTTCAACACTCATGAGTCAAAAGATAGTATATATCCAATAACCAATGAAGCACAATTTGTCCAAAAAAGAAAAAAAAAAACCTAACATCACATCATGTAGAGTCCCATAAAGTATAGAATGGGGCCTAACTTGACTGTATATAGACTCATGAATCAAAGGATTTGAGGAATGCTAGCTACACTTACTTGGGCATAGTAGCTTTTCTACATTCTTTCATTGCACGTAGTGACTCCTGAACCCCTCTTCCATATGAGAAACTATGATAAGTTTATCATAAACACTGGCAACAGTGATATGATTGAGACTAGAGGGTGAATATACAATCATGGATGGATCCAGAACTGAAAAATGAAGTGATGGTAGGTGTATATGCATTTATACAAGAGCCATGAGTGGAGGAAATGAATAAACTATATATGCTTATTTAATGTTTAACCGACTTGCCATATGTAAATGCAAGCTTCTTGTTGCTTTCCTTGCCTTCATATTTTTATTAGGTGGTTTCCAAGGATGGTGGATGGCAGCCAAGGAAGCAAGCAAAAGCATTAAATGGGAATGGGAGTGGGAATGGGAAGACTGTGCTTTCACAGGGCAGGAGCTGTTATTGTGATTTAAAAAAAGGGGCTGCAACTTTCAACTTGCAACTTGCAACTTGCAACTTGCTGAGTACATAAGGTGGGGGCCAATTTCATATAATAATAATAACAATAATTAAGGATGTGACTTTGGGCAAATTTTTGATGATGATGACCAAAGTTGGGATGCTAGCTTGGAAATTCAGCAACTATAATCCATCAACACCGACATAATTTATTAATATCCTAACCTTGTATTTACTAATAATAATTCTGATTTTATCATATTTTTAAATTTTTTTCCTATAATACATGCAAGGTGTGCTGTGATCTATAATTCAAGTCCAAGACTTTACCAAAACCATAATTTTTGTTTATTTATAACTTTGTGATTTTCATTTCTACTTTAATTAAAACCAACATGTCAAAATCAGCAGCAAGCAAAGAGAAATTGATGAAGTTGTAATGGGATAGCTTGCTTGTTGCCTTGGTTTGACACCCTTTGGGGGATGTTGCCTTCTTTAGTTTTCACATCTTAACTATGGTTTAACTCAGTAATTTATATATGGACTAATTTCTACTATTGAATTTTTACTTCAACACTATGTATTTTTTAACAATTGAAAACTCAAATTCACACATGATCTCAAAAAGTACAAAAAAAAAAAAAGGGAGTTACCAAACATGGCAAGTGTTGTATGCTTGTTTCTTACTTTGCTTTTTGTGTGGATGTTAAATGTTAGTATTAAATCTATTAAAATTATTAATATCAATCCATCAAGGGCTTGTCTTTGATATGATTGTTCATTGAATATCAGATTTGTTTAATTAATTTTATCTTCCCTATCTTTTATGATTCCCAAACACGACATTAATCTTAACCAAATTCTTTAAAAAAAAAGAAAAAATAAAATATTAATCAAATCATTTTGCTTAATTTGTTTTTGACAGCATCAAGTGCGAACCCTATTCTGGACAGATAGATCCATACATAGATCCTTTAACAACCTTTGAAAGGTGACACTGTCCTCATGCACACATCTCTCTCTTCTTTTCTCACAGGTATAGTACCTCCCCAACTTCCTTCTTCTCTCTCTCTTTAAAAATAGCAAACCTCACAGGGAAAGAAAATAAAAAGGCAGATTCTTGAGATCTAATCCTCCTCTTTCTTGCTTTGTTTTGGTTCTTCATAGAGGGAGATAACCCACAGCATCTCTTTCTTAGATCTCAACAAGACTTGCCCATTTCGTTTTTTTCTTTGTGCTTGAAACCCAGTAAGCTTTGTTCCTTTTTAAGCTTGTTTTTGCGAATACGTTTCTGGGTTTTCATTGAAATTTCGTTTCTTTCTTTTTGATCGGGGATCTGATTTATGAGTTTGCTTGCTGTTGCTGTAGTTCTAATGGGTCAGTCTCAATTTTCTATCTTTACTTCAAGAATGTTAGGTTTTTTGTTTCCCTTGGAATCAAAGTTTGATTCTTGATGGTTGATTTTGTTAGTTTTGATGTTTTTTCTTAATGCAAAAATGTAGATTTGGTCGAGTTTTTTACTCTGATCTGTTGATTTAGTTCATTAGAGTTACTAAGTAGCTGTCGCTCTCATGATTAGGATTGTTTCAATTCAAGGGAAAAGGAGCATTAGTTGCATGTTTTTTAGTGCTTTTTCATGGATCAATCCTTTTCATTGATTGGTTGTCAATCCACTGGTTACAACTATAGACAGTTATCACCATTTAGAATTGCTCCTTCCTTTTTTTTTTCTTTTCCTTTTTCTTAATTATGAATAATGAGTTTTTACCTATCGATTTTGACTATTAATATGGATCTGAATCTGCTACTCAAGTTTAAAGTTTGGTTTTGAACTTTATTATTGAATCTTCTGCAACACAATGTTTTGAGCCAATGGTAATGGATTGGTGCTCATTCACCAGATTAATTAGGCATTCCTTAGCACCATGTTATTGGTTTTGAACTTTATTATTGAATCTTCTGCAACACAATGTTCATTGGTTGCTGGCTTTGCTGTTATTCTCTTGCACCATGTTACTGATTAATTGATAATTTAAATTAATAGTATATGATCTTTCAAACTTGAATTTCAAAATTTTATTCTAAAGGGGTCATACAGGAGCAACTTCTTTAACTTGTGTGCACGACTCTGTGCTGAAGAGAATCACCTGATGGTTTCTCTTGTGTTTTACAGGTTGAAGGTGTACGGTGTTTCTTTTTGACAAGTTTTGAAGTGATTTCATCAGTCATTCAATAGATTAGAGCCTGATGGTAGCAACAAAACTGATTTATTTGGAGTAGAAAATTTGATGTGGGATAGATTTTGGATAGGGGGATCCTTTTTGTGACAATTTAGAACTCAATTGAATTCTCTTTGTGGAGAATCTTATAACTACAGAAGGATGAGGGGAAGATCTGATGGAGGCCAAAAGAAGCGTTCAATCATCTCTCTCTGTGTTATGGCAATTTTTCTTGGTTTTCTTTATGCATATTATGGATCTATTTTCGGATCTTCAAGCCGTGGTGCTGCAGCTCTAGAATATGGCAGCAGATCTTTGAGAAAACTTGGGTCATCTTATTTGGGTGGAGATGATGACGTTGATGGCAAGCAATATGAAGGAGAAGAAGATGCCATACCAAAAACTTTCCCTGTAAGTTTTTTTACTGCTGAAGCATGTCTAAGCACCTTCCTCCTTTCATCTATCCATCCCTTAGGCCCTCCTTCGTTGTCCTTTCCTGTCAATTCTAAACTTAGTAACTTACCCTGTAACTTGTAATACCCCTTTGCCTCTTGTCTTGGTTAGTTGCCATGGCATTTAATTCTCTGCTTATGTCTTTGAAGGTCTGCGACGATCGACATTCAGAAATCATTCCCTGCTTAGACAGGAATTTAATATACCAAATGAGATTAAAGCTGGACTTGTCTTTGATGGAGCACTATGAACGTCACTGCCCCCCTCCTGAAAGGAGATACAATTGCTTGATCCTCCTCCTCCAGGATACAAGGTATGGAATACCATAAGCTGAGCAATCAGAACATTGTTACTGTTAATTATTTTTTTTGCGGTGGTCATTATCAGATTTATCATATATTGACCTCTTTTAACTCATGTGAAATTACAGATCCCCATTAAGTGGCCTCAAAGCAGAGATGAAGTATGGAAGGCGAACATTCCCCATACTCACCTTGCACATGAAAAGTCTGACCAGAACTGGATGGTTGTAAAAGGTGAAAAGATTGTATTTCCAGGGGGAGGCACCCATTTTCACTATGGAGCTGACAAGTATATTGCTTCAATTGCAAATGTAAGATTGCCAATGCCTATTGATTTTGGCTTTGCTTGATAATTAAAGGGCATAAATGGGGAGGACCACTTAAAGTCAGTAAGACAAAGCTGGCGAACGAGACCGAAAAGAAGAAATATTGAAAACATGATCGGTGATCTTGAACGCCCTATTATAGAATGGTCGTTTGTGTATGTCTATTTGTGTTTTCTGCATTATGTTTTGATTCCTTCCTTCTTTTATTGGAATCAATTCTTCAAATATAATGGCCCTTATTAATGCGTCTGAAACCTATGAAAGAAGCAATGACATTTCTATGGTTTTGAACTGGCAGATGCTCAACTTTTCGAACAACAATTTAAATAATGAAGGAAGACTTAGAACGGTTCTTGATGTTGGCTGTGGTGTTGCAAGTTTTGGAGCATATCTTCTTTCTTCTGATATTATAACAATGTCTTTAGCGCCCAATGATGTGCATCAAAATCAAATCCAGTTTGCCCTGGAAAGAGGAATTCCCGCATATCTTGGTGTTCTGGGAACCAAGAGGCTCCCTTACCCAAGCAGATCATTTGAACTTGCTCATTGTTCTCGCTGTAGAATTGATTGGCTTCAAAGGGATGGGATTCTTCTTCTTGAGTTAGATAGGTTGCTTAGACCTGGGGGCTATTTTGCCTACTCATCTCCCGAAGCTTATGCACAAGATGAAGAAGATCTCAGAATATGGAAAGAGATGAGTGCCCTTGTGGGACGTATGTGTTGGAGAATAGCTGCAAAGAGGAACCAAACTGTCATTTGGCAAAAACCTTTAACAAATGATTGTTATATGGAAAGAGAACCTGGTACCAGTCCACCCCTCTGCCGCTCTGATGATGATCCAGATGCAGTTTGGGGTGTGCCAATGGAAGCTTGCATCACTTCTTATTCTGACCGTGAGTATATTTCTTTTTCAATTTTACTAGCATTAAAGTCTTTTCCCACCTCCTTTAGTTGATATTTTCTTCCATTTTTATTTATTATTATTATTTTCTTTTGGAGGATGCTGATGTTTAAATGCAACTTTGAAAATTGTCTCTCGAACTTTGTTTTTGATTAGTTTGGAAGTTGACTTTAGCTCTTTATTTTACAGCATTTTCATATTTAGATTTTATTTCTGAAGTGATAAAACTGATCCACTAATGGTTTTGATATCTCTTACTTCCACTGATATGTTGCTTACCTACTTTAGTAAACATGAACTGGTTTTTCTATGACTACACATCATAAGTGGTAAGGCTTACATCAAATTTTGATGAGCTGAAATCTTGATGTATGGATTATGTCGTTGAGTTTCTTAACAGTAAGTTTGGTTGGGTTTTGGCTTAAGTGGTAAAGGTAGAAGGATGGGAATCTTACCAATAAAAAGAGATATTGGCTTGTATTTTGGGAATTAGTGGTCTCTGCTTCCATTTTTGTTGAATTGTTTTTCATCTGCTTGAGTAATGTGGTATCTAGTGCATTCCTTCTGCTCATTTTATTGTCGCTGAATATTTGTGAATTATGTGATCTAATTGTTGCTGAAATGCATGTGACTAGAAGCTATGCTATATTTTGCAATGGAAAACTACAGAGATTCTTTTAGTTGATGGCTTTAAAGGGTTAAAGCTTTAAAGTTTATCTTAACTAAAACTTCTCTTTGTTTCTATCAGATGACCAGAAAGCCAGGGGGAGTGGATTGGCTCCTTGGCCAGCCAGATTGACATCTCCGCCTCCCAGGCTTGCTGACTTTGGTTATTCAAGCGAAATGTTTGAGAAAGACATGGTAAGGCAGCATTATTCATTGATGCCTTCATTTATGGTTTCTTGTGCTTATAATGTGATTTATGCAGCAATGACTTACAGTATCGACACTGATATAGCTTTTGATATTCCCCAGGAAACATGGCGCCGGCGGGTAGAGAGTTATTGGAATCTCTTGAGTCCAAAGATTGAGGCAGACACTTTGAGAAATTTGATGGACATGAAAGCAAACATGGGATCATTTGCAGCTGCTCTGAAAGGCAAGAATGTTTGGGTGATGAATGTTGTCCCTGAGGATGGACCAAACACACTTAAGCTGATATATGACAGAGGCCTGATTGGCACTACTCATAACTGGTATGCACAAATTAACTTAGAAAATTTGCGTAATTAATTCTGAAATATGTAATTTATTTTTCTTTTATGTTAAAGGCCATAATTTTGTATCTACATGTCATGTCTCCTGTTTTTGCATACTATACAACCATTCGTCTCTTTCGAATGAGGTAGAGAGGGAGAGAAATTACTATCAGTGAAAGGACTACGAGGTGTCTCTGGTGAAATGGAACCTTTAACAAAACACAGCTATGGCTTTTTCCCCATTTTTTTTGAGAAATTAATGTCACCTGCCTGGCCTTTTTTTAAGAAAAAAAAAATACAGTGATGCTTTTCCTTTTTCATCTCATAAAGGTCTTTTCCTTATGGCTGGTTAAATAGTGAAATGAATGTTGAAGATAGAATGTAAAATTTGCATTAACTGGTTTAATTATTTTTGCAGGTGTGAATCCTTTTCCACATACCCTCGAACTTACGATTTACTACATGCTTGGACTGTCTTCTCTGATATTGAGAAGAAAGGCTGCAGTGCTGAGGATTTGTTACTTGAGATGGATCGCATTCTCAGACCAAGTGGTTTCGTAATCATCCGAGACAAACAACCAGTGATGGATTACGTAAGGAAGTATTTATCAGCTTTGCACTGGGAAGCAGTAGCAACAGCTGATTCCAGTTCAGATTCAGATCATGAAGGGGATGAAGTTGTGTTTATCGCCCAAAAGAAGGTGTGGCTGACAAGTGGAAGCCTCAGGAATTCTGAATAGAAATATTTCAGCCTCACGATTTCCCCCTTCTCTCCCCTGTATCTTCTGCAGCTCCCGAGGGATTAAGAAGCTCTCCCGAATTAGTGATGCGATAAACAATTTCATTTTGTAGCATTAAGCAATGCTTCATATTATTTTTTTTTAGCCCTTTTTTCTTGTAATGAATTACTTGACAAGCCATAAACTGGTCACCATCAATAGGCTATTCATCAAAATTTTTTTATCCCTCTCTTTTGTGGGTTGTCCAAAGCTACTTCAGCTTATGACTAATAATCAAATGCAAAAATATGTAATGCTGAAGTGCATAAACATTGTGGATTTTTACTTCCCAAGTTATTCCATAAATGAAATATTCTTCTCTGGTTGGGCGACCTTTGGACACTTGGTCGCTATCACTGGCAACTCACGCGGAGTGATGGGTTTGGGATGGGCTGTCATGAACAAACTCGGGCTTGGGACAAAAAAGGTGGTGAAGGATGGGATTTGCAGTCTGGCATGAAAAGAGTACGCTGTAACTTTCGTGTATGACGAATCTATCACCAGCGGTTTCTTTCTAGTAGCTAGCCTGTAATAGTAGAGATTCGTCTTAAAGATTTTTACGCTGATTTCTTGAGTGGGGACGTTTTACGTGCTTCACAAGTTTGACTATCAACATTTCTGGCTATTGTTTTTCCTTTCACAACTGTAACGCTACTCCTCTCTTTGCCTTGTCCTTTGGGGTCCCCTTACCTATTGGACAGACTAGCAAAATGATAGGAATCCCCGCTTTTCTGCCTATAAAATATAGAGAAGGAAATATAACAGTTGAAAAGCTAGACCAAGTTTATTGACCAGGAAGTTGGAAGGATGTGAATGTTCCCTGGATTAGATTCCATCAATTCTCCGTAAATTTTCCGACATTTGACATGAATGCACACGCTTTCATGCATTCACAATGACTTAACAAATCAACCCATTCTTCAAATTTTCAGGCAGTAACTTCTAATTCATCGTTGAAAGAACAACCAACCAGTCAAGAAGAGGATCTCGGCATAGCTTACTTAAATAAGGGAGTTGAGTTTAATTACTTATTATTGCCTAACTGTCGAGCAAACCAACATATCCATAATGTTCCATAAATACTTTGAAGCCATGACCACATGCATTGTCCTAATTTCCCCTACTGTGAGAAGTGGGGATATGTTCCCTTGCCATAGGCATTTGCCATTGCCTCCCAACATCTCCTCCAAGTTCCCAATCCCTGTGTCAGTTCCCATTGGCCATGGTCTCCAAAACCCAACCACCCCATCTCTATGCGCCAGCACCCATCATGTTAGTAGACTTGAATATCCCCTTTCAATGGGGACATATATACAGGACCCTTTCATGAACCTCATGACTGTCTGTAACAACAAATTGTTGTTTCTCTTGTTCTACCTTTTTGTTTTCTTGTTCCCTGGGACCAGTGGCCAAGTGGAGTGTTTTCTTCTTCTTTTCCCTTTTTCCCCCTCTTGTTTGCCAACTGTCACAAAACCTAAGAGCACCCATTGTTTCTTCATGTGTCCCTCTTGTTTTCTTGCCACTTGGTAAGGAATAGAGGCTAAAGTCTAGAATGCAAGCGATATTTGAAGTCCCGTACTTGACAAATTAATGACTGTTAGAAGCAGTAGTGCTAATTTTTTCATTGACTTCCATTTTGCAAATATCAGATGGAATGATTCATGAGGTCAAAGACAAAAAGTTTTCAGATTAGGACTTAAACCCCCTTCCCCCTACTCTTCTACTCTTACAAAAAATTAGTTTCTTTTGAAAATCCAACACCTCTTCATGACATGATAAATGCTCGAACCTAAACTTTGGTTTTTCTGCAAATTTCCTCTAAAGGAAGGTAAATGTATAGGATCCAATTCCCATTGTCTCTTCAATCTTGTTCAAATCATGTGAAAAATATGTGAAATTTATTCTAAAAGCTTCTTTTAGTAATTGTAAAATAATTTTTCAGAAAATAATGTTTTTAGTGAAAGGTATTCAAAATAGATTTTTGCTAACCAAATTATCATAAATGAAACTTAAATATTGATGGTATTTCATTAATAGTACCTTATAGTCTTATATATAAAATACATGTAATTGAATGGTGGGTTCAATTTTATCATCATATCCTCCTTTAGGCTTTAGCTAATACTTGGGTGGCAATGAGACCGACATCAAAGCCTAAATATCAAGATTAATGGACATTGTTTAATTTCAAGCAAATAAATGCTCTGACCATGAAGGGGGGGGCAAGCAAATGGCAATTTATGATGTACAAATAAAGTAATCCGGTGGGGGCATTGGGACAAATTAATGTCTATAGCTTTCACATAAACATAAAACCTTTTCCTCTTTATTTTGAATTTGATGCCTACCCAAATGCCTTCAAAACATAATGGTCCCCAATATGATGCCCTAGTTCTAAGGGAACCCACACCATGCTCATTGCTGATCAACTTGCCATTGGCCCATTGCTTTGCCTTTGCTTTTCCAAGTCTTATCCTTGGTTTAGAAGAGTTTATTGATTCATTTTGTGGGGGGAAAAAAGCATAGAATTACCATTCAAGCAAAGATCAATTTGTTTGTGCTTTCCTTAAGAAGAAGAAGAAGTAATTAGAAATGTAATAATAATCTCATAAACCCAATTTTATCGTAGTACCCAATGAGGCAAATTTTGATTATAATACTTAAAATATTTTCCAAGATATAAATGTCATTTGAATTCAAATATTTAGGGAAAAAATGGGATTTAATTATAATTTACATGCCTATATCTCATGCCAAAATCAATCCATTTACTGTTAAATTTAACCATATGGGGCCATTGGCTTTAATCAAAGTGAGATGTGAGTCTAGTTTGAACCTCACCTGCTAGTGTGAAATTACAAAAATTAAGAAATAAAAATAAAATTCTCTCTCTCTCTCTACCATGCACTCATTGTAATCATCCATACTATGTTAGGTTCATACTGAAATGCCTTAGTTTTGAGGGCATTTGACATGAAAGGAAATTAAGACAGAGCATAAATGTCTTATATTAGAAGAAAAAAGGGGAACAAAGAAAAAGAGAGAGAGGGAAAAGTAAATGAAATTGTAAAGCTTTTTCATGTATCGCTTTCCAATTAGGATTGCTTCCATATTTTCCAATCCTAAAATACCCTAAAGGCAACATCATAAAAAAGTCAAAGTAGTTTTCCATAAAGTTAAAACAGCTCTGACTTTCTTGAATAAAAACAAAATAAAAAAAAGAAGATAGTAAAAAAGTTTATGAATACTAATTCAGTCATTCAAGTCCTGCATAAATTGCATTTATGTGTATCCACAAACAGTATTCACTTGTACTTCCAAAAAGACATTAATTTTTTTTTAATAATAATAAGTAATGGAAAAAAAGAATTGGAATTTAGGGTTTGAAAGTGATGGGTTATGTCACTATTTTGTTTGAGTATAAGCATCATCTAATGTAATCCTTTGATCCTCCCTTTGACATACCCTCCCCCTTGATATAATTGGCTGTGCTCCAACAAACACCTCCCAACCCACTATCAAATTTGCTTCTTATTTTGCCAAAAAAACATCCAGCATATCTTTGTCTCTCTCTCCACTGCATCACCCACCTTAATGGCTGATAGTAATAACTCTTTCAAGTTGTGCATTTAGGTCAAAGATTATGAGGAGAAAGAGGAAGAAGAAGAAGAAGAAGAAGAGAACGCGTGAACTGGTACCTACCCATTTACGCGTGTTCATTCTTTTTTCCATGACGATGCTGACCCTTGACTCACACACAAAAATGATTTTAGGTTAAAATTAGATGATTTCAATTATTCGGCTTATTTAAGATATAATAAAGTTTATCTTAATTTAGCAATAAGATATGAATATACCATCTTATAATTTATTTAGTAGCGAAAAATGGTTAAAATTAATCTGTTCAACTAAATTTTGTTGAAGAAAAAGGTGTAGGGACCGAAAATGTGATGTCAATGGATCGTTGTATCGGGAGTGATGACGGCCATGTGGGGGTTAATGGGTGAGATTGTTGCGTTCCCTCTAATGGAAGAGCGGGGTTTGAGGTAAGGAATGGTGCCTGCGGCAACTGGGAAGGATGTAGGGTGAGGGACACGTGTCAAGCAAGGCCTCTGTGTCTAAGGCGGACATCAAGGCTTTGAATGTGTTCCAAACAATAAATAAATAAATAAATAAAGTCATTATTTGGGCAATTATTCTTGACAGTTCTGTAATCTAATTATTTGGAAGTGGTCCATCTCTCCATATGCTCCCATGATCTTTACTTGTTATTTCAACAAATTACCTCTAATTTCCTTGTGCCTCAATCCTCCCTTTTGTCAACCCCCAAAATTCTTTTTCTTCTTAATTATAATTTCATTAAAGATTTTTTTATTACTTTTAGACAAAAATAGGATTTGTTAGAGAAATCATATAAAGACGTCAATGAATATCTTATAATCTAATATTATCCGATTTGATTAAAAAAAATTAAAATATCGTTCGAGTAGAATTCGGATAATAAAATTATTATTCGTCACGAATTTAGGT
>NW_018397264.1:5812604-5814043 GCF_002168275.2 Theobroma umbraticum
TGATTCTCGGATATGTGATTTTCGGTTCTTAGATTCGGTTTAGTCTCAGATTTTGAGTGTTCTGTTTGGTTGGTGAGAAAATGTAGTAAAAAGTTGGAATTTTTAATGTTAGGTATTCTTAACTCTTTCTCCGACAATATCCGAGTTGAATTTGCTTTGAATTTTATTGATTGACTGAATATTGACTTTAAATTGTTTGGAATTAGGTCTATTCTTTCTTTTGGTACGGTTTGTTTGTTAGGTAAGGATCACAGCATCATTGTATTTTATGTTCTGAATTGATGATAAAAGTGTTGGGAGATTAAGATTTTCTTTTGCTCTATAGGTGTTTTAGATTGGTCACTGTGAATCAATGGAACACTGATTTGGCTTGTCTTTTCTTTGGTTTGTTCTTAGTTAGGAATTGGGTTTTGAGTTGGGGTTTCATTTGCTGTTGGGTTGCTTGGAAAATATAGGAAGAGCAATGTTGGTTGGTAAGAATTGTGCAAAAGTGCGTCTAATTGTGCGTAACTTATCTTTCAAAAAAAAATTGTGCGTAACTTAGTTGGCTAACACTCACATGTTGCAACTAATTAAGCTAACCATAGTAATTGAATGTTTGGTGAGACATTACTCACCTTCAGTGGATTATGAGGTTTTTGATAATTGGCATGTTCTGTCCAATGATCAGATTAGTGTTTGTTTGTGTGTCAAATCCTTTGACAGCTGATACCAGCCTAAAATTGTGTTTTAAAAGTTACTTGGTTTACCTCTTTTCTGTTTTTGAAATCTTAGCCCTCATTCTAAGCTAATGTACTGTTATTTCACTCTTTTTCATTGCAGAATGTGTTTGTTCGGTATTTGTGTATACAGTGATGTGCTAAAGTGAGCAAGTTTTTGTCTGCAAGAATAAGATAGTTGATAACAAGTTTACCCCTCAGTATATCAAGCTGAAATGTACATCTAGGAGCGTGGGTTCTGAAGGGTTGTATTTATCAAGTAAATCAATGGAAACTGCAAGGTCTTGGTTTAACAAGTTGAAATCAAAAGATAAGTTAAGGCCTTCAAAAAAGAAAGAAGCTGCAGGTAATGCAAAGGAGGGATCTAAACCACCAACAAGTGAAGAGGCACCATCAAATGTTACCAAACAGAGGGTAGCGGCTGCAAAGCAGTATATTGAAAACCATTACAAGAAGCAGATGAAAAGCCTGCAGGAAAGAAAGGAACGGTATGATTGAAATTTTTCCACTCATGGCAATTATTTATTGCCATGTAGTAGTTACTGTTATGGTTACATAACTATGATATTGCAAGCAGTGTAACTGTGCTCTATATTGTAGACCTATAATTTGGCAGAATCATCTCATCTTGAGATGCTTAATAGTAGGTTTTGTTTTGAAGAATAGGGATGACGGTTTTTGGTTAATTTTGATTTTCTGCAGACGTGATATTCTAGAAAA